>NC_079451.1:51459428-51471928 GCF_903798145.1 Danio aesculapii | reverse complement strand
CATAAGAACAATGTTTAGTGGCTCACTGTATTACTACAGTGTTTTTAAAAGTCTAAACACTTTATTGATATAGTGTACAGCCGAGCACATGTGGTCAGAACACAAACGAGTCGCAGGTAATAAAGTATCAAGCGTTTCTCCCAAAGTAAAGTCTGTCTGCCAGGTCTAAGCAAAGTGCCAGCAGGTGTCTGTAGCTCTGCCCACTCTCCGCCTCTTTGCCCTTGTAAACTCTCGGTCACACACATACATTCATTTATTCATTCATTTTATTTTTGGCTTAGTCCCTTTATTAATCCGGGGTCGCCACAGTGGAATGAACCACACTGTAAAAACAAAATTAATTTTACTGAAAATATCTCTAAATTTTTACAGTATTTTTTCATCATTTCAAATTAAATTAAAAACTTAGTAAAATGACAAACAATCTTTCTAAATGAACAGTTTGACTTTCAATTTAGGTACTTTATCATTAAAAACAAATTACTGACATTTTTGTTTTTATACAGGGAAATGACAGTAGTATTTATACAGTATTTTTCTGTTATTTTAAATTATATTCAAAAGTTCGTAAAAATAACAAACAATATCTGTAAATGAACAGCTTGACTGTTATTTTATGTACTATATAATTAATGACACATTACAGCAATTTTCCTGTTTTATACAATACAATTGCCGTATTATTTACACACTGTTTTTTCCAGTGTTTTTGAAGTACATTTAAAATTATGTAAAATTAAAGTAATAAATTATAATTACTTGCTCTGAAAAAAAAAACATTAAAAAAACATAAAATTACGGTAAATTTTCTTGAAATAAAGTGCAAAAAAATAATAAATCGACAGATATTTTCATGAAAATATTTACAGAAAAACACTTATTTTACAGACTTTTCCTAGATTATTACGATCAATTCTGTTCAATAAATAAAATAGATAAATTCCGCTCATATACACCTGTTCCGGATCCCGCTGATCACACACACAGTCGGAGGATCGTTATGAACTGATTACATGGACTTTAAAAGCAGCACAGACGCACGCACCAATTGCTAAGTCTTGTTATGCTGTTACTGTGAACATTATGATGCGTTTCTTTTGCTGTGCTTTGTTTGTTAATTGTTTATGTGGTTTGCTGCTTGGACTGACCATTTGGCTGTTATTTGACCATGACTCTGGATTCCCTGCATACATCTGTTTGCCCCTGTGTTGACTGTTGCTTGCCTGACCATCTCTGTGTAATAAACCTGCATTTAGATCTGCACTCCTTTGTCAGCATCCCCTTCACATTACAGTTCCATTTCATTTAAGATTTGTAACTGAATTATTCCATATAACGTAATCCTCTACATGTTTTATATAAATACTATTCAATAAAATGCAACGACTGTAATCTTAAAGTTGAGAGAGTTTTAATCAGTTGTATCTCGTTTGTTGTTTTTTCCAGACATTTTTGGATCCAAAGTAAAGGTGTTTAATTGTAATGATTGAGAGATAAAACTCTTTTAAATAACATGGTTTTCTCTTGAACTGTTAGTGCAGTCACTTTATTGATGGTGTTCGATCATATTAATCTAGGAAAGTTTGTGAATTAACAGTGTTTCTCTGTAAAACTCTTAGTGTGTAACGTTTTTGAACGGATTTGATCGTAATAATGTAGGAAAAGTCTGTAAAAAAGTGTTTTTCTGTAATTATTTTCATGAAAATATCTGTAGATTTATTATTTTTTGCACTTTATTTCAACAAAGAAATTTTACCGTAATTTGGGTTTTGTTTATCAGCTGTAGCTGTCAGTCATTTGACTTTTTTTTTTTTACAGTGCACCAACTTATCCAGCACATGTTTTACGCATGTTTTTCTCATCTCTGGGAAACATCCATACACACTCATTCACACACACTCATACACTCCAGCCAATTTAGTTGATCAATTCCCCTATAGCGCATGTGTTTGGACTGTGGGGGAAACCGGAGCACCCGGAAGAAACCCACACCAACATGGGGAGAACATGCAAACTCCACACAGAAATACCAACTGACTCAGCCGGGACTCGAACCAGCTGCCTTCTTGCTGTGAGGAAACGGTGCTAACCACTGAGCCCCCGTGCCCAAAAATCTAAATTATGTCATAAATAATTTTGTATAAGTTCATAAACGTCTTGTTAATGTGTGAATGTCAAATTGTTTTACCATATTATTTCTGCGTTCACCCACTTGTATTAATGAACCTGAAGAATATCTGAAATTTCCAATGAAATGAAAATCACTCCACAACAATTATGACATTGTTTATTTATATTTTTAAAAATAGACATATTTATAATGATTATATCTCCTAAAGCAGGGGTGGCCAAACTCGGTCCTGGAGGGCCGGTGTCCTGCACAGTTTAGCTCCAACTCTGATCAAACACACCTGCTTATAGATAATTAGTGATCTTGGAGACACTGATCAGCATGTTCAGGTGTGTTTGATTAGAGTTGAAGCTAAACTATGCAGGACACCGGCCCTCCAGGACCGAGTTTGCCCACCCCTGTCCTAAAGGAACAGTTCAAAACTGAAAATGCTCATCATTTACTCATTTTTCTGCTTGTTGTTTCTTTAGTCTGTTGAACACAAAAGAAGATATTTGCTGATAACCTGTAACCATTGACTTCCATAGTATTTCTTTATTCCTACTATGGTAGTCAATGCATTTCAGCTTCTTCAAAATATCTTCTTTTGGGTTTAACAGAGGAAAGAAACTCATAAAGTACACTACTTGACTAAACTCTTGTCGTCTATGCAAGTTTTAGGAACAGCAGATAATAACCTGACTTCTAGTTGATGATTTGGTATCAGAAGTGGCTTATATGAAAGGTAAAGGCCTCTAGATGACGCTTATTTGAGCACAATAAAATATGATCATGTCTTGATGTTGACTGATTTCATTAGGACAGTGCGGTCTGACTCTGCTTAGACTAAAGTCTGCTCACTAAACCTTCAATAATGTCCAGTATAGAATATGTGCTCATGCTGCAGTGGAAACAGAATGAATATTGTGTCTGACTCCATCATGAGCTTGGAGGACTGCATCCATACATCTCTGCAATGACTCAAATCACTGATTAATAAAGTCATCTGGAATGGCAAAGAAAGCCTTCTTGCAGGACTCCCAGAGTTCATCAAGAGTCTTTAGATTCATCTTCAACGCCTCCTCCTCCATCTTACCCCAGACATGCTCAATAATGTTCATGTTTGGTGACTGGGCTGGCCAATCCTGGAGCAGCTTGACCTTCTCTGCTTTCAGGATCTTTGATATGGAGGCTGAAGTATGAGAAGGAGCGCTATCCTGCTGGAGAATTGTCCCTCTCCTGTGGTTTGTAATGTAATGGCAGCACAAATGTCTTGATACCTCAGGCTGATGATGTTGATCATCCACTCTGCAGATCTCTCGCACGCCCTCATACTGAATGTATCCCCAAACCATGATTTCTCCTTCACCAAACTTGACTGATATCTGTGTGAATCTTGGTCCATGCTGGTTCCAGTAGGTCTTCTGCAGTATTGGTGATGATTGTGATGCAGATCAACAGAGGATTCAGCAGAGAAATCCACCTTCTGACACTTTAAGATCAACTAGAAGTCGAGTTATTATGTGTTGCTCTTACAACTGAGATCCAACACAAGCCATTCGTCAGGTAGTGTATAAATAACCACTTGAGTAGACAGTTAATTGTCATTATAGTTGTGTGAACGCTCTCTTTAAATCTGTTTGTTCCTCCTGGTAAATGTTCATCTGATAATGATTATAGTTGAGTTTCTGCAGAAATGAAAGTGAAACTCAGAGCAGTCGGGACTTTTCCTCAGCGCCTCCTCGATGCTCATCAGTGATTCTGTGATTTCTCTCTGGACAAACTCCACTCACTGAAGCAGGTATCTCATATTTTGTTATATTAAAACATATTCTGAGATTTTATTTTGTTGAGATGTATATTAAAAATCTTTGATAATTCTTTGTATCATATGATTAACTCACATTTAGCCATGCATTGTGTTTTATTTATATATTTTATAACTAGTTATTGCTATATATATATATATATATATATATATATATATATATATATATATATATATATATATATATATATATATATATATTATAAGTAAATGCCAGTTTTTCAACATTTAGTGTATTACCTGCTGGTTATTTGTATTGCATTTTGGAAGTGCGTGTGTTTTTTTTTTTTTTTTTTGTAGTAATTATTACAATGATATTTAATTGTTAAAGTGTTATCAAACACTATTGTAGTTTTCAATAATATTTGTACTTTTAGTTGATATTTTGCATTAATGTTAGTAAAGTTGTTTATTAATTTTGTTAATATATAATTATATATATATATAATTTTATATATAATATATATATTTATAATTTGTGTTAATGTTTATTATATAAAATATATATATTGTGTATATATATATATATATATATATATATATATATACATATATATATATATATATATGTACATATATATATATATGTATATATAGTCATTATAGCCTTGGATTTTATGTGAGCTGAATAAAAAATAAGTGTTATATATATGTATATGTGTATATGTGTGTGTGTGTGTGTGTGTGTGTGTGTATATGTGTATGTAAATGTGTGTGTGTATATGTGTATGTAAATGTGTATATATGTATATATATATTTATGTATGTGTGTGTGTGTGTATATATATATATGTATGTATGTGTATATATATGTGTATATAAATATGTGTGTGTGTGTATATATGTGTATATATATATGTGTGTGTGTATATATGTGTATATATGTATATGTATATATGTATTTGTGTGTATATATATATAACACTTGTTTTTATTCAGCTCACATAAAATCCAAGGCTATAATGAACTGTTAATCACACTGTAAAACTCGCTTCTCTTTGCCTCCTTTTTTAAAATAAACTTTCACATTTATAAAACTCCTAAATGTGTCAAATGTAAAGATTTCAATCTTATCAATGAGTTTGATTTCAGTCAAATGATTAATTCGTTTGGCTTTAGTGAAAAACAGCACATAATAATGTATTGTTAATTGTAAACGTCTTCATTTTGAGTATAATAATGTCTTGACCGTATCATTATCTCTGTTTGTTTTTCAGAAAAGCTTGTTAATGACGCTGAAAGAAGTATATTTAGATGTTCGCATGAGATTAAAAGTGCCATTTAAAAAATAAAAAAACAGAAATGAAAGAGGAACGAGTGTGTTTGAGAGAATTTCCCTTTGTGTTTCCAACAAGAAAGCATTCAACACCTGCGGCAGCATGTCTGAGTAAGTGCTCTATCACATACTGTATAATCCTCAGTATAGTGCTGACAAATGATTTATTGCGTCCTAAATAATAGTGTACACTGCTAAAGTTTTTTTTTGTATTTTGTGAATCATTTGCCCATTTATTTCTGCTTTTAAAACTGTATTATGGGAGCTTAATTGTTTTTTTAACAACTTTTAGCCTTGAAAATTTTGTAAAAAGTGACTTTTCTGAGCATGTGTAGTAGTTTGAAGTGCTATATAGAGTGTGTTGGTGTTGTATATTACGCTACAAACACCTTGCGATAAACGGCAGCACATTTTCTGTTATTTCTCTATATATTATCTTTTACATTATTTCAAATGACTAAAATGTCAATAAAAGTCACTGTTAAACTGTAGAGTTGAATTTCCAACATTAAAAGTTGACAGAGATCGATATCCCATAATGCAATTCACAACCGTAAATAAACCCCAAATACAGAAACTGTTATTTAACAGATGGTTTTTGCAGTGTATATTTTTGTGTATATAAATGTCTTCATGACTATATTGTATAAAATATTTGTCTATATTTAAATGTATATAAATATTTATATATAAAACCATATTATAAAATATATTTATATTGTATATTTGTTTTAGTGCTCGGCATAGATTAATCGCATCCAATATAAAAGTTTGTTTTGACATGATGTATATGTGTGTGTGTGTGTGTACTGTGTAGGTTATGTACAGTAGAAATACACTCAAGTATGCATATATTTTAGATGATGTTTATTTATATTTAGATACTTACTAACTCCCAGGGCCATTTATGTCAAAGGTGATATTTAGCCGCACCTTATTGGTGTTTCGAAACATATAGTTTTTGTTAGCCCAATGCTCAACCCCCAACCTGGAGGACTAGGACATACACACAAACACTATGGCCAATGTAGTTCATCAATTCCTCTGTAGCGCATGTGTTTGAACTGTGGGGGAAACCGGAGCACCCGGAGGAAACACACACAAACACAGGGGAAACATGCAAACTGGCCGAGCCGAGGCTCGAACCAGTGACCTTCTTGCTGTGAGGCGACTGTGCTACCCACTGTGCCACCATATTTATATTTAGATATAGAATGTATATGATAATTTACACATTTAAATATTTATGTAACAACTTTGCAACCCAGGCTCATTCTGAAAACGTCGGACGGACGTCTCCGGAGACTGCGAAATACGTCTCGGCGGCACGTTTTTCTGCAGTTTTTGTTTTCGCGAATCCGCCAGAGGTCGCCGTGTACGCTTTTCGAGATCTCAAATTTCCCTCCCGAGTGCCATTCGCGCCTGCTGTTCTCGTGTAAACCCACCAGAGGCTGCTGTCGACTCACTTTTTGACAGACTTTCTGACTGACTACGCTAACGATTGACTGACCCACCCTCCCTCCCCCTTCCCTAAACCCAACCAATTCTATCGATTGACCTGCCAACCCACTTCCCTGAACCCAACCAACACGTTCCAAAAGCAATCCAAAAAAATAAAAGCCCTCGTCTGATTTTTTATTTATTTTTTTTACCACATCCTCACCCTGCTATTCACTTGTTTGTTTTATATTTTGGATTCTGTTTTTGTCTTACCTGCTTTCTGGAACCGCTCTTCACTGGACTTAAACCCCCGTTTTCATGGTCAACTCGTCTCTGCATCTCAAATCCGCCGATGTACGTGGCCCACTAACGAGACAAACTGGTTGCAGCCGCAATGCCGGCCATACTGAGGTAAGCGGTCAGCTGGTAAGCGTGAAAAGGAACGGCCCGCCCTGTAGCGTTCGTTTAAAAAAATGAAATGCAGCCATACGTACCTCCGCCTACGGAATTCGCTGTCTCCAGAAACGTCAGCAGGGCTACGTTTTCACAATAAGCCTGTGTTGCAACTTTATGTACAGCTTTGTTTTTATTACATATACATAATAAAAATATTTAATATACACATATATTATTCAATTAATGTTTATTTCTATAGTGCTTTTACAATGTAGATTGTGTCAAAGCCACTTAACATAGAAGTTCTAGTAAATTAATCTGGTAAATTAGAAGTTCTAGTAAATTATGCCAAAACATACTTCTATTTTGGATGAAATAATTGTGATTAATCTTGCCCTGCACTAATATCATGACAACTTGACGTTATCAAGATTGTCATAAATCTGTCATAAACATGATGTCATGAAGCGTTTATAACGGTGTAATTTATTATTTTTCAGATTTTTCAGAAAACTGTGTTTGTCATTAAAACGTCTCAATAAAGTGTCATTACTCTGTCAAATCCTTTTAAACAGCGTCCTTAATATTTAATGACATTTTAATCACAAATTCAGCTTGTGCCGCTGTAGTTGAGCTCAAAATAAATTAATGACACTGTATTAAAATTATGACACCGTTATAATGGCTTCATGACAATCATGTTTATGACAGATTTATGACAAGTCTTGGTAACGTCAAGTTGTCATGACAAAGACAAAAACGGGTTGTGATGTATTTATGTCAATGTGTCATTACAAACAATGTCATCTTTGCATTGAAAATGACATAACTGAGCGAATGACTCTTAATGATATTTACATTACATTTACATTTACATTTAGTCATTTAGCAGACGCTTTTATCCAAAGCGGCTTACAAATGAGGACAAGGAAGCAATTTACACAACTATAAGAGCAGCAGTGAATGAGTGCTATAGACAAGTTTCAGGTGTTTAAAGTCTAAGAAGCAAAGCATTAGTAATGTTGTTGTTGTTTTTTATGAGAGAGAGAGTACAGTTAGTGATATAGCCAGAGAGGCAGTTACAGATTAGGAAGGAAAGTGGAGACTAAACAGTTGAGTTTTTAGTCGTTTCTTGAAGACAGCAAGTGACTCTGCTGTTCTGATGTAGTTAGGGAGTTCATTCCACCAACTGGGCAGATTGAATGTGAGAGTTCGGGGAAGTGATTTCTTCCCTCTTAGGGATGGAACCACGAGGCGACGTTCATTCACAGAACGCAAGGTTCTGGAGGACACATAAATCTGCAGAAGTGAGAGCAGATACGAAGGAGCAAAGCCAGAGGTCGCTTTGTAAGCAAACATCAGAGCTTTGAATTTGATGCGAGCAGCAACTGGCAGCCAGTGCAAACGGGTGAGTAGCGGAGTGACATGTGCTCTTTTGGGTTCATCAAAGACCACTCGTGCTGCTGCGTTCTGAAGCAGCTGAAGAGGTTTGATAGAATTAGCTGGTAGCCCGGCTAGCAGAGAGTTGCAATAATCCAGTTTGGAGAGGACAAGAGTTTGAACAATGAGTTGAGCTGTATGTTCAGATAGGAAGGGTCGGACCTTTCTGATGTTGTAGAGTGTGAATCTGCAAGATCGAGCAGTTCTAGAAATGTGCTCAGAGAAGTTTAGTTGGTCATCAATCGTTACTCCAAGGCTTTTTACCATTTTGGATGCAGTAATGGTTGCCCCATCCATCTGGATTGAAAAGTTATGGTGAAGAGTCGGGTTGGCAGAAACTTCAAGCATTTCCGTTTTCGTGAGGTTAAGCTGGAGATGATGATCTTTCATCCAGTGTGAAATGTCTGACAGGCAGGCTGAAATGCGAGCTGGAACCGAGGGATCATTAGGGTGAAAAGAGAGGTATAGCTGGGTGTCATCAGCATAGCAGTGGTAGGAAAATCCATGTTTCTGGATGACTGATCCTAAAGATGTTGTGTAGATAGAGAAGAGAACTGGCCCAAGAACAGAGCCCTGAGGTACCCCAGTGTTTAGATGCTGTAGGTTGGACACCTCTCCCCTCCACGACACCCTGAATGACCTGTCAGAGAGGTAAGATCTTGCGTATCTTGCGTGTTTGTTGTAGGTGCAGCAAATTGAGCACTGATTTTTGCAGTTTTGGTGCAAAAGAATGTAGCAAAGTCATCAGTAGTGAATGTGGGGGATGCGGTTAAAGGAGGAGGATAGTGGAGGGAGGAAAATTTTTTAAAAAGTAAGCGAGGATTGGTGGCACTGTTGACTTTCTGACGGAAGTACGCCTGCTTTGCAGAAGTAACCTCAGCCAAAAAAGAGGACAGAAGAGTTTGGTATGTTATGAGCTGTTCAGGATTTTTACTTTTTCACCAAATTCTCTCAGCAGCCCGAAGTTTTGAGCGATGCTCACGGAGAACATCCGAGAGCCAGGGTGCAGGAGGACTGGCACGGGCTGGCCTGGATGTAAGAGGACATAGTCTGTCTAGACATGATGCTAGTGTGGAGCAGAGTGTATTAGTGGCACCGTTGACAGTTGTTATAAGCATGCTTATAATCTTATTCACATTCATAACATGATTATAAAGGTTCATGACAGTCTTATGAACACAAGTAAAGGGTTACCATACAAACTTTTATCTTGGATACAACAATCAATTGTTGAAGATTAATTGCATCCAAGAAAAAAGTTTGTATGGTAACCCTTTACTTGTGTTCATAAGACTATCATGAACCTTTATAATCATGTTATGAATGTGAATAAGATTATATGCATGCTTATAACAACTGTTATGAAAACTATTCATTGATACAGCTTTAATCTTCAGTTTTCAGAAGAATAAACCACATTACAGCTCTACAGTACAGATTGAGTGACTCTCTGTGTTTATTACTTTCAGATCTACACGTCTGCGAGATGTTCATGAACTGACTTCTCCGTATAAAAGCCTACATGACAGTTATGTGTCCAATAAAAGAGTAAGTCTGATGCTTTACAAAGTCTTTCTTGTATTCACAAAACATTTTATCTAGATACTAAGTGTTATGATCGTCAAGGGGTCGATCACAACAGGAAAGAGAGCCAATACTAGAGAGAATTTAAATATAACAAGATTTGTTTAATATAGGAGATAAGGATATATCTTCAGGGGAAGACCAGGCCAAAAATAACAAACAAAAATATCTTATTTTACCAACTATCTTACCTAAAGAAAATCAAAAGTTACCTAACTCCTTTTTCCCAAAACAATAACAAACGTACAAAAAAAAAAAACATGGCGTCATTCCCCCTACATCTCCTCTCACAATTATTCACAAGTGTGTATTATATTACAAGTGTGTATTGTATTAACCACAACTCTTGACATTATGGGTAGAAACGAAATGAGCAAGAAACTTATAAATTGAGACAAGAAATAACAAAAACTAAGACAAAGTCATAACATTAATCACATTGTTAAACGTTTCTATACATACAGTGCCAAACAAATTTCAATCTCTCTCTGGCGTAGTGCTCAATGGTGGGCAAAACAGAGAAATATGCTGGAGGAACACAAAGGCCCACAAAGCTAACGCATAACAACAGTCATTGTGCCACAAAAGGCCTTGATCAGTGCTCCAGCATGTCTTTTTATTGGGTAGGTTGAGATGAGAACCAATCGAATCCATCATCAAATTTCCTCCAGGAACCGCCTTCCTTCAAACAAAAGCATAAACACACAGAGTAAACACAAGATGGCAGCATAGATCCGCAAACATCAACTAAATGTTAATAGAGTCTTAAATTACAGGACGTTTTTAGCTCAGTTTTAGCATAAATGCTCACAAAACAAACTTTTACCAAAGAGCATAGAATCCCCAAGAGGCGACACTCTGTTGCTATTTGGGAAACAGCCACTAGATGCCGCTAGTGTCACGCAGCGGCCATTTTGGAATGAAAATTCCAATAAGACAACAGCAGGAATAACTAATGTTAGACTGAATGAATCAAAATATTGAGTTAAATATGAGTTAAAATATTATAGTATATATATTAAACTCTCCGCATAAATGAGTACAGCCCCTTCTTAGTAACATTCATCCAGTAGTTTGTATGGCCTCCATTATTTTAATGACAGCAGCAAGACTTCTATGAATGAACAAGTTGGCTACTATTTTCAACATCTATCTTTTCTATTCTTCAAAAATGACCCCTCTTTAAGGATGCGTTCACACTTGGTTCAATTGCCTGCACTGTACCCAAGTTTGATTATCGCCCCCCTTGCCACCTTCTCGGTTAGTTTGCGTTCACACTGCCCTTTTTCCTTCTGAACTCCAGTACACTTGCCTCATCGAGGTGCTGTTGTGTGTACGTCTGTTGAAAGGTGACGGACAGGAAAGCAAAGCACCAAAATGGAAAGACGTACACACATCGCAGTCGTTCTGCTTCTGATTCTTTTAGTTTTGGACATACAGAACGTGTCTCGCGTCCATCTGCCGCAAAAATATTATAAACATTCAGAACATCACGCGATGTGTGCAGGAGCTGTTTTTGGAGGAGACAATCAGACGTTATCACTGTGTTTGCCTATGGAGCTAAACATATGCCAAAACAATCTGAATTTGAATTGTGTTCATTTGAATTATCGACAACTGTAATTTCATAAATCTGAATTTTTATGTGCCGTTTAAAAATTTTTTGAATTTGAATTTCTTAATTTGAATTTCTTAATTTGAATTTGAATTTCTTAATTTGAATTTTTTAATTTGAATTTAAATTTCTTAATTTCAATTTCTTAAATTGAACTTTCTTAATTTGAGTTTCTTAATTTGAATTTCTTAATTTGAGTTTCTTAATTTGAATTTCAATTTCTTAATTTGAATTTCAATTTCTTAATTTGAATTTCTTAATTTGAGTTTCTTAATTTGAATTTCTTAATTTGAATTCGAATTTCATAACTTGAATATTGAACATCTGAAATTAAAGACAACTGAATTTTTCAACTCTGAATTTTTTGTAGACGCATTTTCAAACTTCTACTCATCCCTGTTAATCACCCCTGACCTACTTTCTGCTGAATCGGAATTTCACAATCGGAATTTCTGGTTTTGAATTTTAGAATCTAAATTTGACCTGTGTTCATTTGAATCATCGACAATTGTAATTTAATAAATCAGAATTTGTATATGGCTTTAAGTTTTTTTTTTTTTTTTGGAATTTTTTTATTTCAATTTGAATTTCTTAATTTGAATTTCATAACTTGAAGATTGAACATCTGAAATTTAAGACAACTGAATTTTTCAAGGCTTAATTTTTTGTAGACGCATTTTCAAACTTCAGATTTTTTGTGTGTTCTGAATTCACAGACTGCAGATATCCCGTTTGTAAAAATACAGTTTCAAGTTGTCAAGATGAAGAAATTCAGAACATCAAATTCAGATTCTAAAATTCAAAACATTAT
>NC_079451.1:51411928-51449428 GCF_903798145.1 Danio aesculapii | reverse complement strand
CAAACTGTCCCAACTTCAGGGATTGTCCCAATCAGGTTATACAAAAAACAAATGGAGCTGCACAACTATTCTCCACACTGATAATAATCAGTTTCTTGATCCTCGTATAAGATTAATGATTTCTGAAGCATCATGTGACTCAAGACTGAAATACTGATGCTGAATACAGTAAACTCACATAGAGAGGAGTACATCTTAATGCTAATGATATACTTTTCAATGTAATAGTAGTATAATGATCAGTGTATCTGCTCTTCATCAGGCCTCTCCACCAGCATTCTGTCCAGACTCTCGAACCCGTGATCTCTCCGCCATCCTGTCTGCCATCAGAGGAGCACAGAGCTTCATCCATGTGTCCGTCATGGAGTATTATCCTGCTTCCAAATACTTCCATCTCCACGGGTGAATATCAGCATCCAGAGTTCACTTCACTGTGTCCTGATTAGGGCTGTGCAGGAATAAAGCTGAAAAGGGCTGGAAAAGTAAACTGGGAACTTGACGCTTCATGCAGTGTGCGCTTGTGTTTTGTTTGTCAGGTACTGGCCGGTGCTGGAGGACGCTCTGAAGCACGCGGCATTCGACAGGCGTGTGGCTGTGCGTCTGCTAGTTAACTGCGGTCGAGAAAGTGATCCGTCCGTCTGGCCGTTTCTCCGCTCACTGGATGCTCTTCATTCGCCATCAGACAACATCAACATCGCTGTGGTGAGTCTGACCATAATATTCATTAGATTATGTTAGGGATTACAGGACGTCCAGGACGTTGTTTTTGCAGAATGAAGCCTGGCAGGTTTATCAGCAGCAGGACGCAAAGCGGAGCATAATTGCTGCCTTTCTTTTTTGTCATTTTTATTTTACCTGCAATTCAGGTTTATTTGCAGAGCAATTTTCTCTTTACAATAATTAGCGTTCATCCTCTATATTCCACAGAGAGTGTTCATTATTCCTGCAGGAAACCAGACACGCATCCCTTACACCCGAATCAACCACAGTAAATACATGGTGACTGATAAACTGGCCTATATAGGTGAGTGAGTGCATTTAAATACAGTCCATGATTAATTATTCTATTAGTCTTCAGCAAATCTTTCCAAAATGATGTTGAACAGTATTTCTTATTCAGAAAGTCTTATTTGTTTTATTTCAGCTAGAATAAAAGCAGTTTATAATTGTTTTAAAGCCATTTTAAGGTCAATATTATTAGCCCCCTTAAGCAATATTAGTTTTGGATTGTCTCCAGAACAAACCACTGTTATACAATGACTTGCCTAATTACCCTAACTTTAACCTAATTACCCTAGCTAAGCCTTTAAATGTCACTGTAAGCTGTATAGAAGTGTCTTGAAGAATATCTAGTCTAATATTATTTACTGTCATCATGACAAAGAGAAAAGAAATCAGTTATTAGAGATGAGTTATTAAAACTATTATGTTATTATATGTCTACTACTTTTGTCTTCAACTATATATTCTGCTGTTGTTCAGGGACGTCGAACTGGTCAGCAGACTACTTCAACACCACCGCTGGAGTGGGGTTAGTGGTTTCCCAGGATGCTTTGCAGGAAAACTCATTCCAGCAGCAGCTGAGGGCTGTTTTTCAGAGAGACTGGAGCTCTGAGTTCTCCATCCCTCTGTCTGAACTCCAGCACAACCACGACTGCGCTTTCCCCACACACATGCCATGATCACACACACACACACAGTTAGACATACACACACACATACACACAAACACAGGTGACATAAAGAGGTAAAGACATAAACACACAGGTCAAAAACACACACGTATACACAAACACACACAGGTGAGACACATACACAAGTGAGAAAAATACAAACACACACAGGCAAGATACACACACAGGTGAAATACACACACTTAAACACCACAGATACACACATATACACAAACTGGTAAGATATGTGCACACACACACACACACACACACGGGTGAGGCAGACAGACAGACTCACACACATTTATATATACAAACACACACACTGGTGAGATGCACGCACACACACACACACACAATTATATATACAAACACACACTGGTGAGATGCGCGCGCGCACACACACACACACACACACACACACACACACACACACACACATTTATATATACAAACACACACACTGGTGAGATACACACACACACACCTCACTGCACAGACATAGTATATCCCTTTCACACCTGCTATAAATAAGGGAAGCTTCCGGTCCGGCAGCCTGTGCTTCAGTTCAGTGTAAATCTGATTGAGGAGCTCAGGTGTAATGATAGAGGACTGCAGAGCTTTGCAGTATTATCAGTGTTTCAGCTCAAATGCACAGAAAGATTTGAACAAGCTCACCGTATAGAATTGAGCATTTCAGATTTCAGAAGTGACTTTTATAGTTTGTCCTCTGAAAAATGACTCCATATAGAAAATAAATGTAGAAATAATTCAAAATATTCATCTAAAATCTATTTTAATAATCAATAAAAGTGTATATTTTACAGGATGAGATATTTGAGTACATATTTCTGCTGTTTTTGTTGTTATTCTGTCATAATAATACTGTCTCCAGTGTAGTTGTATTTGTCTCTTTAATTGCAAACAAGCAAATCCATGCAAATGTCAACGTTGCCATGAAAAACTAAGTTTTCATTAATTTAGAAAAAGCGTTTACATGTGTAGGCTTGTATTTTACAGCAGTGGTTCCCAACCTTTTTTTGCCTGTGACCCCCTTTTCCACTGTAAAATATTGTAAGGCCCCCTCCACATTTAATGATATTAGGATGACAAGCTTACATAGCTGTCACTCTGATACAAGTTTTATTAATGGAGAAAATTACGAAGCACTGCATTGTTTGTGTGTTCTGTGTTTGTCTGAGAAAATGAGTCTTACCCAAATGTGAATATTCCATACAAGCTGAATCTGATTGGTCAATTCTTGTCATGTGACTCGCGGTGCGCTCGCGGGATTCATTGGCGTCACCTCCATTGGACACAACACACTTGTGCAAACTCTAGAAATACGCGATATGCAAACAGCCCCTAAAAGGCCGCTGTCATTTGCGATCTCCACCAGTTGATCTTCTAGCAGAGCCATGCTGGATTCACCTGATTTGTTGACCAATGTGTTGCGGATCCATTCCTTGGCAGTTCGTGGGTCCTTCACAGGGTGTTTCCCCCTTAGCAAAGAAACTTTCCAAAGACTTCTGTTTCCAACTCATTTTGCTGCTTGTGGGTTAAATTTGGGCGCTCAAGTGACCAAGATGTAAGTACGAGAATACGGTCATTTTTCTAAATAAAAGATGGTTCAGAAAGAAATAATGAATGATTTCTTGTGCAGCCTGGTACCAATTGATCCACAGACCGGTACCGGTCCGCGTCTCGGTGGTTGAGGACCACTGAGCTGGGGGATAAAATGAACTAAGGCAACATGATCATTCTCCTACATGTCCACTGCTGAGAAATGTTTTAAATACCCCCCCCCCCCCCCCCCCCCCCCACCCCCCCCCGCCCACAGAGCTCACTGAGGCCCTCTTGTGGGCCAGGACCCCCTATTGCGAACCACTCTTTTAAAGCACTTTAAAAACACTCAAATGTCTCTGTTAGTGTTATCAAACAATTATCTTTAATTTAGCAAAGTCACACAAGTGCCAATTTCACTTCGGTCGCGTCCATAACAGAGAGAGACGTCACATCCATAACGACGCTTTATCCTTATAAATGTAAAAATGTCAAATCAAATCAATCATGTTTGTTCAATAGTGAGCAGCTCTTATCCTTCTGATTAGCATTGTTTCTTTCGGGTTGTGCAGTTTAATTCACAGAATTTCTACTAAGTATGTTGTATACTGCAAACTTCTTTGGTCACATCCATAACGCATGTTTATTTCCCTCATTTAAAACTATTAAAAATGGATGTTTTTCTGATCTCGTAACTCTGTGGTTGGTAGATTTAGACAATATAAACAGACATTTCAATGTAATGTTAAGATAAACATTCTCTGGGAATTTATGTTTTGAGATTTTACTGCAACACAGGTTTTATGTCACATCCATAACGCTGGGATTGCTCAAATCAGAGGTCCTTTCTGCAGGTTTTGATCAATCTGTGCTGCATGAAAAACATCAGAAATGTGTTGTTATTTGTTGTATTGCCTCAGGGTGTTTTATGCAAGTCAGGTTCATATATTTTCAGCGCAGTTATAATGTTATTTTATTACAAATAAAAGAATTTGCTTTCATACGTTTGGATTGTTTTTGAGCAATCATGAGTTATCGATTCAAGCACATTTAATTTTATCATTCCAATGGGGTTAATAATACTGGGATTTTCCAGATTAAGTGAACAAAGACTAAACATTTTTGATAGACTAGCACGAATAGAATGATTTCTACCAAGGAACTCGCTTCTCAAGCCTCCCGCCTATCCATAGATCCATATCATTCAAATAGCATGAAGTAATTCGACTGCAAGGGTCCAGGCAATCCAATCCGCAAAACATTAGTCCACAGCATATGCATAGTTATCATCCAAACTACTCACTGGAGTGCGTTCAGTAGCGTCTCCAGTCACAACACTAGTGATTTTGGTCAACAAAATGGCAGCTGACCTTTTGCACTTTGATTGACACTCCTTTGAGCCAATAGCTGAAAAGAGAATCAAATGATCTCTAAAAAAACTTGAGATGGTCCCGCCCTCTCTCTTGGCAGATTAAGAATGGACTCTGAAGATTAATACACAGCTATTGGAAAACATTCAACACATCGAGCACAGATGTCCAATTGTAATATGCCAGTGATTCATGCTCATACACAAGGTGTCATATGTAAGTTTATAATGGCAAATCGGTTGGACGTGAAAAAAGAAAGAAAAAAAATCCCCTCTTGATTGCTATAAATAGGAGGAGGACATTTCTGACAAATGAAGTAATGTTTCACCCATTGACATTTTGCATTTCTATATCACAAAAGGGGTTTAAACTCCACTTCACTATCACTTCACCTACTCAGTCTTCAAGAGGTACTTCCAGGACCACCAGACAAGCCACAGCCCATATCCTCAGCACTCCATCCATCTGCCATCCTATGGGGGGACGAATGCTCAACTCTACCATCCTTGCGCATTGTGACAACGAAACTATCGTACCATGCATCAACAAAAGGCACTTCCATTCACAGTTGCCAATGCCCTTATCAAGACGCCTCAGATGGATATCAGCTAAAACAATTCATTACGTCTGCTGTACATGTACCCTGTTGTAAAAAATTTCTGATTCTCTCTTGTTTCTCATTTCAGAGATAATGACAGACGGTTCCAGAAGCTGACCCTCATCCAACCTATTACACTCCACATCTATTCCAAATACAATCACACTCTACACAAAGCATACATTTCCACTCACACAGCCTCGACTCCATATTCACACTAGCCTTTTTAGTTTGAGAGGTTCTGAACTAACATCAAATTTCAATCCCACTATCATCTCACCATATCTGATCTAAATTTACAGGATGAAGAAACTCTCTTTCATTATAAAGCAAAGCAAAACAGATCAATTTCGCCAAGCACATTCTATATATAGTTTTGATATCCTCTCCCCCCCACACCCATTCCAAACCCTCATAGCATTCTTACACCACAGGAGAGCAATACCACCTCAGGGAAACCCAGCTGATCCTCTCCAGCCGACTTCCACCCACATGCATTTCTAGGTGAAGCACGACTCTGCCATTTCCCCCTATTCTCTCTCCTATTACCATAGGAGCTCCTTCACTACGCTTTCCCCCTTTTTTCTTCCTTAAACTTTTTCCCTCCAAACTTGAACTACCATACTTCTATTCACTTTCATTCACCACAGCTCTGACCCATTTAGGGGTTGCCCCGAGCTTCAGTTGCTGCAGCAGCGACGCTCTAAACGAGCTCATATACACTTACATTTCCATTGCCTCCATACTGACCCACTGCACCTCTGCAGCAGCAGAGACGCTTCACTGAGCTACAACTGCAGTGATGCTCTAGCTGAGCCCTTATTCGCTTTCATCTCTACATATCACTACCGATAGTATTTAACATTGCTGCGGGCGCGCACATTGCCTCCATACTGACCCACTGCACCTCTGCAGCAGCAGAGACGCTTCACTGAGCTACAACTGCAGTGATGCTTTAGCTGAGCCCTTATTCGCTTTCATCTCTACATATCACTACCGATAGTATTTAACATTGCTGCGGGAGCATTCAAAACGCTAAAATACTGACTACCACTGCACCTCTGCAACAGCAGAGACGCTCCGCCGAGCCTTATTCTCCCTCTGCACCACTGCACAGCAGTGACGCTCTGCCTGAGCTCACACTAGGGTTGGGCGATGTCGACCAGATGTCTAATGTGAAACATTGCGATGGACGATGGCATCGTCGTCCTAGGCAGAGGTAAATAAATTATTTATGAATAATTAATTCATTACGAATTAATTATTTAAAGCCTACCGTTTCAACTACCTGACCCGCATGGTCTTTGTTTTACCCATAACCAAATCATAAATAAATAAAGATCAGTTACACACAACATTACCATCTGTCAATCACTTTTCCACAGCACAGGCTGTGTGCACGCGAGCCATACACTTATTTAAACATGTCTTATGATAATACTATGTAGGCACATTTATACATACAGTTTCAAAACTTTTACAACAACCCTAAAGCAAAACAAAATGTATATAAATTATATACTATAAACAAATACGCAAAAACACATAGACCTACGTGCCTTTAGGATAGTTTTTTACGTGGGAAATACGTTTCGTTTTGCTTTAGGGTTGTTGTAAGAGTTTTGAAACTGTATGTATAAATGTGCCTACATAGTACTATCATAAGACATGTTTAAATAAGTGTATCGCTCGCGTGCACACAGCCTGCTTACCTTAGTAACAGATGACTGAAATGAGGCATGAGGGACATATATCTATATGCCTGCAAATCCCATCATGCACACAGAACAACATTCAATATTCTTTTGAGTCACGAAGTACAGCTAAAAGCAGCCCATACAGTCACATCTGCTACACATTTTAAGGAGGAGTGTAAATACTGCAGTTATGATGGTGTTAAATGTGTTCAGATGAAGAAAAAAACGAGGAAAAATCCTTTGATCATGTTAAAATCAGTTCATATGTCTGTATTTTTACACATTTATTCACATATTTGCATTACTGAGAGCAGGAAAGAGACAGGCTGCAGTGGTAAGCTGTATCTCCATAATAGCGTTTAATTAAAATAAATGATCAACAAATGCATCTGTCTTGACAGTCTTTACAAGTGAAGGCATTATCTACACACAATATGAATTCCCAATTAGAAAAACACTACAAACTATAAAATACTATTGATGAAAATACTTTAATAACAGACAAATCCAAATGCCCAACGCAAGCGAGCTGCGCTCTAGACCAGTTCAGCTCAATGACGTATAATGTCTCCGACACCGCCTGTAGTCCCATTTAGCAACTTGATAACAACTGTCTTTTTAAAGAAGCGTAACCGATTTAAAAACTCAAGAGTGTGATGTAACTGATGTGTTTTATGTCATAGAGTAAAACGTGAAAGTATCTTGAGTTTGTGTTAGCCACAAACCTTATTTAAGCGATTTATCTGAAATCCCATTGAGAAAACCCATTGATTTGGGACGAGGGAACCGGAACTGCTAAAATGCTAACTCGCTTCCGGGTTTTTGCATACAAATTGATGTCATAGTTCCTCCACTCTATAGATGAGTCCTAGAAACAAATGACTAAATAAATAAATAAAAAATAAAACAGTACGTTGAACTATATATAGTACTTACAAAAGCTGAAAGTGTAATTAATTTTTCAGTTTTAGTTTTTTTTCCCAATGTTTGTCCTTCAAGCACTTTAACCACAGCAATACCACAAAAAACTTTAACTTTTTCCCCACATTCAGTCATTATAGCTAGTAAACACAACATGTTTACATGTTAACATTTAGCCGCTGAAATTTGAGGGTTAGCGATGGGTAAAACCGCAAATCGGTGTAAATCAAAATATTTATTTAATATTTAACGGTTAATAACGGTTTATAACGGCTGAAATTTGAAATTGAAAGGGTTGACAACAGGTAAAACTACAAATGGCTGTGCAAAAACGGTGTAAGTATGAACTATAAGTATTTACCAAGGCTGAAGTTACCGCTGAGATTTATTTATTATTATTTTATTCAGACTTAATAATTCGCCTCAGCGGAGAAGTGTTTTTTTTTGGCTCTAGCCGCTAGAAGGCGATAGCGACGTAATGCTACCGGAAGGAAGAACACTGTGAGGGGCGGAGCCTGAGCGCAGATGAGCGACGTGTTCTACTGGCGCTGCTCATTCATCGCTCCAACATGGTGTTATTAGAAAACGACGCGGTAAGAACACTATAAACATTATATTTACTCTTCATCTGTTTATAATGTGCATGATATGTGGAGGATGTTATATGTGTTTGCGGTTTAATCACGCGGTGTCGAGCTCAAACATGTTAGCACGCTAAAGCTCCCAAACACTCCACACTGATTAGCAACTAACTAACAGCTCAAATTCAACAGTGAAATAACGATTATATTAGTTTAATACAGTCTTATTGTGTTTATAAACGCTTCTCAGACGCGTCTGATGGAGTTTAAAAGGAGAAATCAAAGTTATTCACACATTTCTGAATCATAATAAAGTGTAAAAGGGTGTCAACTGGGGTAAAGTTAGCTTTATATTTGCACATTCAGACTTTCTCCTTATAGAAAAGTGTCATTAGTAAATTGTTAATATGGAAATCATATCATCAAGCAATGACTACCAAAGTACAACACTGTTCTCAGTCAGTTAGGTAGTGCTAATGTTGTTTTGAAGTCAGACTTGGATACCATTTCAGGCCCAATGTTTAAATTAGCATGATAAACAATGTAGAGACGCTGTCAATGTTAAAAATGAACCAACTTTACCTCAAAAGAATCAATTCACTAATAATAATTGGTTTTATATTCACACATAGTTCAGTGACATGCTCCATATATCTACTAAATATTGGGTGTGAAATCACATGTAAGTATGACTTTAAAACAACATTAGCACTAGTTTTGACTGTACTTTGTGCAGTCATTGGGCTGATAATATCAATTCCCTATTTAGAATTAGCAAGTAACACTTTTCTGAAATAACATTATCAAGGAGAAAGTCTGAAGGTGTGAATATAAAACCCAGTTTGCCTCAATCTCCTACTTGTCATCAAGAATTGTTCATTTATTTATTTCATTAGTGGAAAAGAAATTAAGGCTTTTGAGTACAACTTGCAGGATTTCTCTTCATGTAGTGGACTTGAGTTGTTTAAATTAGTTTCAGTGCAGATTAAAACACTTTAAATCATCAGGAATAAGAGACTTAGAGAAACAATCTGTCATTTTCTAAAAATAAATAAACGTTCATGTACTTTTTAACCACAAAAGCTCATCTGACACTAGGCCGGTCACAATAATCAATATATGTACTTATCGCACAACACAGACATGAGATCAATCATTTCTGGTGATGCAATATATATATCGCCCATACTTAAAAAACAATTCTAGCAACATTTTAGCTGATTGTGCATCTTGATAAGTATGGTTAATAATCACTATAGTAATTACTTTAAATTACTATAGTATATTCTCATGTGTGTGTCTGACAGCTGAAAATAGATCTGGCAGGAGATATCGCAGCTTATGTTACTCTTTACCTTGCAATTATTTTTTGTTAACATCAATTATTATTTATTTAGGATATGTGTTTTCACATTCTGAGTCCAATGCCTGATTATTAAACTGTTAAAATGACTATAATGAAATCAAATATTCTTAATAATAAAATATGAAGTGTTTGGAGGAGTGCACTTGCATTATGATGTTGTCATTCTGGTGTTATATAATGATGAGTGGAATAAAATGGTCTTAAAATGGCAATAATATCGTTTATTGCAATATATATTAGTGCAATATATCGTACAATAAAATATAGATATCGTAACAGGCCAATCTGACGCTAGCTCTGCAAATGATTGAGGTAAAGTTGGTTTTACATTCACACAGTTAGACTTTCCCTAATAATATAATATCAGAAGACTATTATTTACTAACTCTACACAGTAAAATAATTTAATCAGCCAATGACTATCAAAGTACAATGTTCACAATCAGTTAAATGGTGCTAATGTTGTTTTGAAGTCATACTTGCATGTGATTTCAGACCCAATATTCAAAGTAGCATGATAAATAGGGTTGGGTACTGAAACCCGGTGCCATACCTTTGGAACTGGTGTGTATATATATATATATATATATATATATATAAAATTTTTATTTTTTTGTCAATTAATTTGGTGGCTAAAAAGTATTGGTTCAGGCACCGGTACAGTTTTAAAAGTATTGATTTAGCACCGGTATCAGAAAAAAACCCAAACGATAGCCAACCCTAATAATAAACAATATAGAGACCCTTTTACAAGCTGTCGCTGTTCAAAACTGAAGAAATGTGTGAATATAATAGCAACTTCACCTCAATCATTTCCAGAGCTATTGTCAAAGGGGGTACTACTGAATACACACTGTTCTGTCTATTTCTGTGAAACGTATGGAGAAGGACTCAGTAAGCAGGTTAAAGGTGTGATATTTTGACAGACTGAGTTTCATTGATGGTAAAACACATGAGCTGTATTAATGAAGATATTAGACTAATGATAATAATAAACATGCCTGTTGTCAAGATTCTGCTTCAGTTTGGCCACAAGGAGCTTTTGTTCATCACATTGTTTATTTTTCTCTCATCTGCTTGACTTCTGTTTGTCAGTCTTCAATACTCTGAATGTATTTTTCCAGTCTGACTGATTAATACGGCCCAAACATGATGATAATTGATCATTTTCAGCAGCAATCGTTTGCAGAATATGTGAGTTTTGTTTGTTCAGTGCTTTGTTTACATTCTACTCTCCAATATGATGTACCTGATGGGAAAATAATGTTGATGTGCAGCTGAACACACACACACACACACACACACACACACACACACACACACACACACACACACACACACACACACATCAGATCAGGAATAATCCAGATGAAGCAGCTGCACACATTGCCTGCTTTTTTTGGTTTATTTTATTTATTCCGCTAAATATTAAAACTCTGCTCTGTTATTTATTGAGAAGTAAGGATGACTTGTTTAATGTTTGGACATTGCTGAAGCCAAAGCTAACACACGTTCTGAAGCAGTAGCGGGACAACTGCTTTTCTGTTTGACCACTCAAGAAATCAACATTTATTATTATTATTTCGTTCTGATTATAATTCTATGTTCTGAAAATCTCATTCATTTCCATGTGCATCAGTCAGTTTAATTAAACTTCAATAAAACAAACATGCTGCTTTTTTAATGTTGCTTTTTTATTTGTATTTAAAAGGGAAGCAAGTGAAACAAATAAGAGAGTAGTAGGAGGAAACAGTGAAAATAAACTACTTCTGTTTACCTGTAGGCAGGAGCAGGGGTCTGTTCTTCGTACGTGGATTTGATAACGAGTCATTAGGTGTTTCGTGATGACGCGGCTACGAAACACAAGTAGTTGCGTGCGCAAACCCGGGAGATTTGAAACCTGCGGCCCCGCCCACTAACAGAAAAAAAGCAACACACACACACACACACATCGATTTGACATGAACCAGGATCGTTTGGTTCTTCAAAAATCTTTTGAGAGTTGTTGTCATAGCAACAGTTCTGGTAGCTCAAACCTGCTAGGAAGCAGGTTCATTTCACATAAAGATCAGGTCAGCTCAAGCAAAGATAAGACTGAACGTATGTACCAAATGCTGATATTTTCTTACAGTGGTTATAATTTACACTTAAGAAAATAGTAAATATATATTTTTATATATGAAGTTAAATAAATAAATATATATATATATATATATAAATATAAAGTTAAAAATATATATTAATAAAACTTTTGCAATCTGTACTTCAAAATAAAGTACAGACTGCCAAATTTTTAAAGAGAAAATTTATAGATATGAACTTTGTTGATACAAACGTGTAAATGCACAATATTCGACTTTAAACAATAAAATAAAAGATAATTTCTGCAGTCGTGCACGTGTTTTGACCGCTAATATACCAGTCATTTGATGCTTCAAAAAAGTTGCAGACAACTTTACCGATATTAAAATGCTTTTTTGATGCAAAATTCATTTATGCAGTTATTCCTTACATTGATTAAAAAAATAAATAAATAATAAAGAAAATCTTCCCCAAATGTAGAACTAAATGCATTGTCTTTTTTGTCCTTTAACGACTTTGAAAGGGTAATACATATTTTCATCTCGACTCGGCTAGATTATTGTAATGCCCTCTATGTGGGCATTAGCCATACCTCCATCACTCGTCTGCAGAGGGTGCAGGATGCTGCTGCACGTTTGCTGACGGGGACACGCAAACGGGACCACATTACACCTCTACTGGCATCTCTTCATTGGCTTCCTGTACAGTTTAGGAGACATTTTAAGATTTTAGTTTTGCTTATTAAATGCCTAAATGGACTAGCACCAAGATACTTGTCCTCATTAATCCAATTGTACACTCCATCAAGGGCACTTAGATGTGCTGATCAGCTACTTTTGGCTGTTCCACGCGCAATGTTAAAAACCAGGGGGAACCGTGCCTTTGCAGTGGTGGCCCCCAAACTTTGGAATAATTTGCCTCCCTACATTAGGCAGGCCGCAACCCTTTCTGCTTTTAAATCAAGTCTTAAACCCATTTTTATTCTTTAGCTTTTAATAGCATATGAGAGTCATGTGTCTGTTGAATGTGTCCTTTGTCTTATGGTGTATGTATATTTGGTAAGCACTTGTTGTTTTTAAAAAGCACTTTATAAATAGACTTTAAAAAAAAAACTAAATACATTGATATACATTGAAATACATGATGAAAACTCTTGACACATGGAAGTGTAAAGCCTGCAGATCACAACAAATGTTACTGCGTGTCATATTTACCAAACTGTTTAGTGTTTACTGCTAATTTGATGCAATTTTGCTCACATGGATAATTGAATATTAATCAGATGATGTCATTACGCTGCTGTGCCGTCAGCCAATCGTTGCATTGCTGATCATGATAGAGGATTGATAGATCTGTCCTTCACAACACGGTGCGATCTCAGATCAGTTCATCCAGACATTTTAATCTGATTCACCAACTTGTTTGAAGAACCAAATTAGCCAGAGATCAGTTATCAAGATTAACAGATCCAGGATCTGCCAAATCATCTTAGATCATTTAAGCAAGGTATGAAGAACGGACCCCAGGGCAAAACTTTGATACTGCAGATGGGAAAATTAACGAGACTGAAGAATTCCCTACTTCCTGTAACAATCTTTAATGGAGGTGGCTGCCTCGTAATTCTCTATGCAGGAAAAACACAGGATTGGATAGCTGAGTGTGTGTGTGTGTGTGTGTTTGTTAGGGTTATAATTGATCAGCACACCAGTTGAGAATACATGAGATTTCTTGCTAAGTATAACCAGAACAGAGTGAAACTTTTCATTTGCATGTGTTTTAAAGACATTTCGGGTGACGCAGTGGCGCAGTAGGTAGTGCAGTTGCCTCACAGCAAGAAGGTCGCTGGTTCGAGTCTCTGCTCAGCTGGTGTTTCTGTGTGGAGTTTGCACGTTCTCCCTGCATTCTCGTGGGTTTCCTCCGGGTGCTCCGGTTTCCCCCACAGTCCAAACACATGTGGTGCAGGTGAATTGGGTAGGCTAAATTGTCCGTAGTGTGTGTGTTGTGGATGTTTCCCAGTGATGGGTTGCGGCTGGAAGGGCATCCGCTGCGTAAAAACGTGCTGGATAAGTTGGCGGTTCATTCCGCTGTGGCGACCCCAGATTAATGAAGGGACTAAGCCGAGAAGAAAATGAATGAATGAATAAAGCCATTTCAGAAGAGTTTAAAGCATTCGGACACAACAAGTACATTTGTAACTTTAATGAAGAGTTCCTTTACTGAATTATGACCACACTGAAGACTACACTGTGTTATTTTACATTTCATTATTTATGTTCTGTAGCTGAATACAGTTTGACTTGAACAGAAAACCATTAAACACTGTTATAGTTTTTGCTTGCACGTTGTTTATTTTTCTCCATGATTCTCACTCTTACAGATTCACCATAATCAATCTAAATGAATGATTTCTGTACAAATAGAGCTATTCAAGCCATCTGATGAACTATTCATATTACAATATATATCATCGCAGAAAAACCAATCGCAATGTCAGATTTGTCCAGTGTCATGCAGCCCGAGTGTGTGTGTTCAGAGCTGATGTGATGTTGTTTTTCTCTCCTGTGTGTTCAGTTTCTGACAGAACTGACTCGGCTCTTCCAGAAGTGCAGGACCAGCGGCAGCGTCCTCATCACCCTCAAGAAGTGTACGAGCACCAACTACACTTTCAATCTTTAGCATTCATTTTCTTTACTTTAATAGAATTATTGTGAAATCACTTGTTTTTATTAACATCTTTATTTCCCAGTTATTTAGTTTGTCTTAAAGGAATGGAAGATTTAGCCTTTTTTAACTTCTAGAGCATAAAAACACCATCATATGTGTGCAGATATTCAGAAACATGCTCAGTGAACATTCCTGTTTATCTGAGAAACAATGCTGAAGTCAAGATATTCTGCTTTGAACATGTGTGTTATGTGCCGGAACAGCTGTCTGTCTTTGTTTTGATCTTTTAACCCGCCCACTGCCAGTTTAGCCAATTATATTTCAGCACCCGTGTTTCTTGGTGGAAAACAGCGTATTTCATTCATTCAGTCAGGAAGACTCTTAAAGCATGCGTCCATGACTGAAATGTGACCTCCAGTGGACAGTAGCAGACGCTGAAATGAGACGCAGATTCAGAGTACCACGAGGTTATTAATTAGCAAATAATATAAATATTACGAGTGTAAACATTAGGTGAGCAGGTTACATTGTAACCCTGTGTCCTAACAACACACATGACTAGATTTGCAGTGATGAGCAATCTGGCTGTTTGCACCAGACGAAACACGACAGTAATGTAAACACAGCCATTCAGAAGCACAGAATAGTGCACTCACTGCACTCCAGTAAAATGGTGAGGTCTATAATCTAATTAATACATATTAAAGCTCTTTAACATGATTAAATGTAGATGCTGAATCACTGATATGTGTTGGTTTGCACTGAGTCTCAGCTCTGAGGTTAAATTTCAGATGGTTTATTTCATTCTCCAGATCTGAGCTGAACTATCTGCTGCTGCTTTCAGGAGTACGGCAATAAATGTGATGTAAAATGGCATTCAGACTCACATTATTAGCCTTTAACACTGAATAAAGCACATGAGCTGTACCTGAGCTGATCATTGTCAGTTTTCTGTTGTTCAGCTGTGTGAAATAGAAATCATTTCTAAAATATAAATTCCAAATGTTGAACAAAAGCTAAATCAGCCTTTAGGCTCGATCGTCAGACTCACTCCTGTTGGTCCTCAATCTGGCAACTTGCGCATGCGTTTTGACCCAGCAATGCAATACCTAGTTCAACCACTGGGTGTTTAAAGCTGCCAAAGTGACATTTCTGTTGTCTGAAAATATAGTTTATATTTATACCCAGTTATTTTAGTCCTTAAACTTACACTTCTTGCTATTCCTTTTATTTGTGTCTATTTTTTATACTTTTATGTAATATTAATAGTACATTTAAGTCTTAATTTGGATTGTTCCCATATTGTGTAATACGTTTTGTATATGTTTTAATAGTTTTACTTTTTTAAATATAATGTGTTCATAAAGAGGATCTAATTTGTTCATATTTAAGACTTAAAAAAGAAAAAGTATATTATAAAGATGTTGTTATTTAGGAATTATGTATTTATATTACACATGTACACACAGTATATTATGCACAAATACAAATAAGTAATTTTCAAATCGGACTTTTGTGCAGATGATGGCAGAACGAAGCCCGTGCCGAGGAAAGGCCATCCGGAGACGTTTGAGCCGGCGGATAATAAATGTCTCCTCAGAGCTTCAGACGGCAAGAGGAAAATCAGCACAGTGGTGAGAAACACACAACATTCACACACTTGCAGATATACACATCAGTGTGTCAGGATCGGTGCACTCATACAGTCAGACGTTCATTAAACTCTCGAGTGCAGAAATGTAGAAACACTAAATCAAACTAGTTCACTCCTTTCAGGATTATAATAAAGTGTTTGTTATTAATAAGCTTTAAATGTCATGTTAATCACATTAGCATGCTAAAACAGGCTTCCTTGTGGAATTTCAAAATACATGATTTCAGAAAATATTTATTTAAAAGCTATTAGGGTATCTGTATGAACTTAAAAAAACTTGAGCTTTAAAAAAGGTAAACACACACGCACACGCACACACACACACACACACACACACACACACACACACACACGTATTAGTGATGGACGAAAAATCATTGTATTCAAAATAAAAGTTTTTGTTTTGACATAAGATGTGTGTGTATTATATATAAATTTATTGTGTATCTCATACACACTCGTACATAGAAACAAAACTATACTAAACAATTTTGTTACTCAGATATTTAAATTTATAAATAAAAATATTACATATATATATATATATATATATATATATATATATATATATATATATATATATATATATATATATATACACACACACACACACACACACAGTTGAAGTCAGAATTTTTTTTCTTCTTTTTTTAATGTTTCCCAAATGATGTTTATCAGAGCAAGGAAATGTTCACAGTATGTCTGATAATATTTTTTCTTCTAGAGAAAGTCTTATTTGTTTTAATCTGGCTAGTATAAAAGCTCAGTTATTAGAAATGAGTTATTAAGACTATTATGTTTAGAAATGTGTTGAAAAAAAAATCAGCTCTCCGTTAAACAGAAATTGGGGAAAAAAAAAAAACAGGGGGCTAATAATTCTGAGTTCAACTGTGTGTGTATGTGTATGTGTGTATATATATATATATATATATATATATATATATATATATATATATATATATATATATATATATATATATATTAGTGGTGGCCTGTTAACGTGCTGCGTTAACACGAGACTCGTATTGCACAATAAAAAAAGATATCCCCGTTAATCTCAAAGTTGGGTTGGGAGCTGGGTCTGTTCTACGCGAGTTATAATGACTTTCACCTTGATATTTTAATTAAAAGTCCTCTTCTGAATCAAATCAGCAGGATGCCCTTCTGGCTCTTTCTCTTACTCTGAAGACACTCCTGACTACGCTTACACGGACATCTGTAGTCTAGTTATTTGCCTTAATAGACAATAATATAATGAAGGTGTTTACCTGAAGTGCTGTAATGTAGGAGTTTCCTGTAATTCAGTTTTTACATTTCATTCATGCCCCCATGACAAACTGGACTATTAGATGCAAATAAGGAGTAAGGACTGGTGAGAGTGTTATGGAATTTAATAACACACATCGAATGGAAAGAAAACAACATCTGCATTTTGATGTGTGTGTGTGTGTACGATCCTTTACTGACAGACGTGTGTGTGGATATTGTCAGAAAATATGGTGAAAAGTCCTACATGACGGTAATAGTTTGATTGCGGTGTTTACTTCAATAATGCCTCTAATATCTGCAGACTCCACGTCTCCACAAGGTGATCAGAAATCACTGTTTGGAGCTTGTGTAGGCCTTCAGTTCAACATTCATGTTTAACGGAATAAACAGTTAGTAAACACAAGTGAGGAAAAAATGGTCTGTATGATTAACATGTTAGAAATATCTGTAATGCGCATTCGTCATTTCTTGTTTCATTTTTGCCATTATTTTTGGTTTTTATTGTTCCTCAATGTGATCTGGATGATATTTATCGTCTGTTGTAATGTTTTTCAGGTCAGCACCAAAGAAGTAATAAAATTTCAAATGGTGAGTTTTCATTCTTACACTGTTCAGCATATATATATATGAGTTCACCCCCACAAATCTCATCTATATGAATATTTTCTGTAGGATGTTTTACAATATTATATTTGTGCATATGTACATTAGATTAGTCAGTACTGAAACCAAATCTGGAGCTATTCTAACAAAATAACTTACGATAACGCTCTAAAAACTAGCACAGCCAAATTTATATGCTATAAAACAAATATTAAATACAAATTTAAAAAGAGGAAAAATCAAGAGAAGAAAAAAATTAGTTGAAATTTTAAAGTTTGTATTGTTTTTTTTTGCAATATTTAGCTTGAAACTGAATTCAAGCAAAATATGGCAAAAAAAAAACTATAAAACTTAAAAATTTCAACTAATTTTTTTCTTCTCTTGATTTTTCCTCTTTTTAAATTTGTATTTAATATTTTTTATTTGTATTACCTTTCAATTTCTCAATGTTTAGTGACTAAGATATATTTTTAATAAATCTGTTCTGTTCAAATGCACCAAAATACACTGCCCATATTCACTGAGAAATGGAGGAAAATATTCATTTTCAAAATGAGCTGTACTCAATTACGCTGAGCACTGTATATATGTGTGTGCGTGTGTGTGCGCGTGTGTGTGTGTGTGTATATATGTGTATATATATATACCGTATTTTCCGCACTATAAGGCGCACCTAAAAGCCTTAAATTTTGTTATAAAACGGCCGTGCGCCTAATAATCCAGTGCGCTTTATGTGTGCACAGAGTTCAAAAATCTGTAAAAATGTTGTGTGATTTCGGAAAGCGCTCCGCTTGATTGGCTGTCGGAGCATTTCCCGCCGACACAGAGACGTAAAACGTACACTCCGTACGCAGCAGCAATAAACCAATCAAAACAGGGCGTTTAAAGTGAAGTTGCGAGCTGCGTGGGAGCAATGGATGACAGACGGCGAACACACTTTTACTAAGACTGGTAGGCAGCGCCGGGCGAGTTACGCCACCATATGTGAATAAATTGTGGATGCCTGGGCTAAGGTGTCTGCTTTAACTGTTGTCCGAGCTTTCGCAAAAGCCGGCATCATTGCTGAACAGCCACCCGGCAATGAGACTGACTCAGACAATGATGAGAGAGAACCCGGCGTGTTTGATGACGAAACTGCCCAGCTGTTCAATTCAGACACAGAAGATGAGGACTGATTAAAAAAATAATGTGAGTGTATTGTTAAATAGTACAATAATGTTAAACTAAACTGTTTTGCTTCCATTACCTTTTTTTTACAGTGTATTTTAGCGTGCGCCTTATGTATGGGTTAAGTACAGAAATAGACCCCGTAATTGAGACTCATCTTATAATCCGGTGCGCCTTATAGTGCGGAAAATACGGTATATATAAATCTGTGTTGTTTGCAAAACCTAGATATCAATTCACATCATGGCTGCACAGTATATTAAAAAATTACATTATTCTAATATACTATATCTATAGCATCTGTATTGCAGAGAGTTACAATTAAATTACATTATATTTAATGATAATGAACACTAATGTCAGGTTTAATCTTTCTGTTTAGTCTGAATTAGATTTAATTAGATCAGAAACTATTACTTATAGTGTATTACATACAAATAAATAAATCTAGAAGTGAAAAACAGAAATTATACTGAATATTATTCATATTATGTTATTAAATTACCTATTAAGTGTATTTTATTAACGTTTTCCCCTACCTCAACCCTCACAATAATGCAAAAACAGTAATTATACTGAGTATTGTTCATAGTATTAATTAAATTGTATTTTATTAATGCCTAGCACTACTCTAAACCCAACCCTTACAGTAACAGCAGTTATGGTTATACGATACTTGTATGATTGTAATAATGTAAATAATAATAATCATTATCAGATGTCTCTCTTCTAGCCTTTACCCATATATTCCCCAATATTGTGCCGTTTTCCTGTATAAATATATGCATTTGCGTTTATTTCCCTTTCAGGCGTATTCGAACTTGTTGCGAGCGCACATGGACGGCTTGAAAAAGAAGGACAAAAAGAGTAAAAGCAAGAAAACTAAAGCCACACAGTGAGGAGATTTACACAGTGCCACGAGCCGTTTCCCATCAGCCACTGCAGCACCAGGATAAATAACAGCGTCTACAGCCGGACTGAACTTTACTACACAAATACTAGAGTAAAATAATTCCAGCTGTAATGAAGCTCGGCCTGTTCTGTTGCTCACAGCTTCATTATTCAAGCCATGTTTTGAGTAAATCAGTGTTTTCTATGGTGAGCCGACAGGAGCTCACTGCTTTTATTTCAGTTTTGGATGAGATGAATTTTCTAAAGTCTAAAAGGAGATCTCCTTACTGTCATTTTGTTTCTGATTTGGCATGAGCGTGGAGTTCTTTTCTTAAATATATGATTCTGGTTTGTTTTGCCATCGTTTTTTTTTTTTTTTTAGACATGAACGAATCCACCCTTGTAGATCTGCAAATAAATTATGTTTATTGCATTTGACATCATTAATCACTGGCTTTACTGTTTTATAATGGGGTCTATTTATTTCTGTTGATGGATTTAGAAAGAGCAACAGCATTATATTAACAGATGCAATATTTTGTTTTAATAATACACTCACTGGCCACTTTATTAGGTACACCTGTCTTAACTGCTTATTGGGATTTCTAATCAGCCAATCACATGGCAGCAACTCGATGCATTTAGACATGGTCAAGATGATCTGCTGTTGGTGCCAGATGTGCTGGTCTGAGTATTTCAGAAACTGCTGATCTACTGGGATTTTCACACACAACCATCTCTAGGGTTTACAGAGAATGGTGCGACAAAGAGGAAATATCCAGTGAGCGGCAGTTCTGTGGGCGCAAATGCCTTGTTGATGCCAGAGGTCAGAGGAGAATGGCCAGACTGGTTCCAGCTGATAGAAAGGCAACAGTAACTCAAATAAGCACTCGTTACAACCGAGGTCTGCAGAAGAGCATCTCTGAACACACAACACGTCCAACCTTGAGGCGGATGGGCTACAGCAGCAGAAGACCACACCGGGTGCCGCTCCTGTCAGCTAAGAACAGGAAACTGAGGCTACAATTCACACAGGCTTACCAAAACTGGACAATAGAAGATTGGAGAAACGTTGCCTGGTCTGATGAGTCTCCATTTCTGCTGATAGTTGGGGCAGAATTTGGCCTCAACAACATGAAAGCATGGATCCATCCTGCCTTGTATCAACGGTTCAGGCTGGTGGTGGTGGTGTAATGGTGTGGGGGAGATTTTCTTGGCACACTTTGGGTCCATTAGTACCAATTGAGCATGGTGTCAACACCACAGCCTACCTGAGTATTGTTGCTGACCATGTCCATCCCTTTATGACCACAGTGTCTCCATCTTCTGATGGCTACTTCCAGCAGGATAACGCACCATGTCATAAAGCATGAATCATCTCAGACTGGTTTCTTGAACATGACAATGAGTTCACTGTACTCAAATGGCCTCCACAGTCACCAGAGCTCAATCCAATAGAGCACCTTTGGGATGTGGTGGAACGGGAGATTGGCATCATGGATGTGCAGCCGACAAATCTGCAGTAACTGTGTGATGCTATCATGTCAATATGAAGCAAAATCTCTGAGGAAGATTTCCAGTACCTTGTTGATCTATGCCATGGAGGATTAAGGCAGTTCTGAAGGCAAAAGGGGTCCAACCCGATACTAGTAAGGTGTACCTAATAAAGTGGCTGGTGAGTGTACATTGCTGAATGCAGAAAACAGTTAAAATGGTAAAAATGTAGATCATTGAAAGCTAGTTTCTATTCAACTATATGAGTTTCTTTTTAATTAAAAATGTTAACACTCATTGAGAAATGCACAATACATTATTTACATCACACAGTTTAATACAGCCGTTTACTGCCGCTTCATGTTATTACATATACATTTAGTATTAAATACTGTTACATGTTATGCTTTACAATTTGGGTTATTATTGTCAGTGTTGGGTAAGTAATGAATTACTAATTCTATCACTGAGTTGCTTTCCTAATGTTTGAAAAGTAGTTTAATTGCTTGATATATACATATACATATACATATAGTTAAAATCAGAATTATTAAACCACCTTCGAATTTCTTTTTTAATTATTTCCCAAATGATGTTTAACAGATTCAGGAAATTTTTTCACAGTATGTCTGATAATATTTTTTCTTCTGGAGAAAGTCTTATTGGTTTTATTTCGGCTAGAATAAAAGCCGTTTTTGATTTATTTTAAAAGCCATTTTAAGGTCAATATTATTAGCCCCTTTAAGCTAGTTTTTTTTTTTCCGATACTCTACAGCAGTGTTTCCCCAACCCTGTTCCTGGAGACACACCAACAGTTCATGTTTTGGATGTTTTCCTCATCTGACTCATTAACTTCAGGTGTTGGAGTCTCTTCTAATGTTCTGATGAGTTGTTTCAGGTGTGTTTGATTAGGGAGAGGATGAAAATGTGTCCTGTTAGTGTGCCTTTAGGAACAAGGTTGGGAAACACTGCTCTACAGAACAAACCATCATTATACAATAACTTGCCTAATTACCCTAACCTGCCTAATTAACCTAATTAACCTAGTTAAGCCTTTAAATGTCACTTTAAGCTGTACAGAAGTGTCTTGAAGAATATCTAGTCTAATATTATTTACTGTCATCATGACAAAGATAAAATAAATCAGTTATTAGAGATGAGTTATTAAAACTATTATGATTAGAGATGTGTTGAAAAAAAAAATCACTCCGTTAAACAGAAACTGGGGGGGAAATAAAATAAAGGAGGGCTAACAAATCTGACTTCAACTGTGTATATATATATATATATATATATATATAGAATCAAAAACAAAATGAGCACATTTCAAACATTGTTATTAATTCCTACTTTGTTTCTTCAGCATGTGTTGTATTGATAAACGTGAGCTTTGAAAAATGTAATTGATTTGCAAAATATATTTGTATAACAAAAAAATACAATTCCTCTACTTGTCTAATTGATTTACACACAACTGATAAATGTTTGTGCAGTATTTAAGGCAAGTAACTGAAATTAGCTAAAAATGAACAGTCATGCCTTTATTTTGCAGTGAAATGTAGGTAATTTATGACATTACATGATTATATTTATCTAAAAAAGAAAAACATTACCTCAAACGTGGTTTTAGTTTACTATAATAAACCTGCTTGTGTAATTTCAACATTCATCAACAGATCATTGAAAACAAACATGAATTAATTAAGTTGTTTTCATGTTTATTAATTGAAATAATTAAATACTGGAGCTTTTATTTTTATAATCACATCGTGAATGTATTAACGTTCGTAAGCGACACGTTTCAGTGTTCATTTAATTTGAATCTTATTTTGGCTGATGACCCCTATAGACCATTTGCTCATGTCATTGGCCCATGAACATTTCCTGCTGGTCAAACTATTTAATAACTGTAACAAGAGGCAAGTCAATCATAACAATGTTAAACAGCTATCGTAACACTATTTATGAATATGTAGAGCGTTGCGTTTTGTCAGAAGCTCTGGAAATTTAACATGTAAAAACAGTAAATACGTTAAGGCTGTTGTTATTGTTTACATCCCTCAATATGGTATATATGGTAACTTCATTGACATTGCTTACAATATATACTGTATATAAAGAGAATTACAGTTGTTCTCAGTGGTGCATATCTCAACACACTATTTACATTTGCACAACAGTTCATGCATTTCTCAAAACAATTAGTACAAACAGCAAAACCTAGCTGATAACCTGCAGAAGCGCGTCACTTGCTTAAAATGGAGAGCTCATTCCTCAAAAGCAAGTGTTGATGTCAATGAAAGTGTCAGTGTCATCAAGATGAAAAGTCCTGACTCCATTGGTTATGAACAAGATAGTCAAATGGCTGTCATGTTTTCATTATGACAGTTCACTCTGTACATGTTTACCAACGCAAAACAGTCAGATTTTGGTGACACTTGCTGAAAATGCTCAAGACAGCTCTATATACTATCTGCACAGCCATTTGAAAACTACAGTAAAGTCAGACATCACTGTATTTAGTGAGGTATCTGAGTACAAGACACTGAATATGAATGTTTCACATGTTTACTGCAGATGCTCTTTACAATTTTTATTTATTCACAGCATTGTGCAACAGAATAAACATGCTCTTATTTACAGCAAACATAAACCTCCTTTGGGTAGAGCTGTGCACAACTGTGAACAATACTGCAGTACATATTGGAGCTGAACCTACAACACACTAGGGTTGGGTATCGTTTGGGGTTATTTCGATACTTGTGCTAATTTGATACTTTTAAAACGATACCGGTGCCTGAACCGATACTTTTGAGCCACAAAATTATGGTGGATGTACTCCTTTAAAAATCCTTTATTTGACAATCTTTAAAAAAAAAATAATAATTTGAATAGAACAATATAATTAAAGTTTAAAGTAAGCATCAATTAATATTTAATATATTTGAATTACATTAATATATTTCCTTTGATCATCTGTTGGTTAGCATGACTTTAAGATTTGCATTATGAAATGACATTAGCTTACTACTAACCTGTGGAAAGGCTGTCAGCAAAATACTGAACTCCTTTATTCTAGGGTTGGGGCTTGTGACTGTGTTTACATGGTTATCAGTGATCTAATGATTTGCCTTAATCTGAATAAGACAATAATATGATCAAGGTGTTTACTTGAGTTGCTTTTCGAATGATCCTGTCTTACATGTTATAGTCAGCTGTGGTTCTAGACCAGAGAAACTGTTTTATATAACATATATAAAATGCTATATAAAACTAGTAAAATGTTATGCACTGACTGTCAACATGGGGAAAATTAAAAAAAGAAGATAACAGAAATGAGTTAAACTATTCTGTTTAAAAATGTGCTGTAAATAATGTGTTGAAGACGAAAATCAAAAATGAATGAAGGCGAAACTGAACGAGTTGAATATGACTTACATGAGCGTGACTGAACACTACACTTGATCAGTGCGTTACGTCTGTTCTTTGGTTCTGTTCTTGCTGACTTAGTAAATTCAATACTGCATTTCCTGATGTAAAACTCTGTACACTAGATTTCTGATTAATAATGGTCTCTGCATAGCCGAGCACTTCCTATATTTAGTGTTAAAATCGCTATTAGCTGTGTCAAATTGGGCGTCAACCTCAAGTGCTCGCGAAAGCAGAGGGAGTGAGAGAGCGAGTGCATGTGACGCTTAGAGCGCGCAGAGAGAGCCCTCAGTCATATCTCTGCAGTCTGCTACCGATGGCAGATCTCGCTTCTCCGTGGCGTTTTGACATAAAAATACGCATCCAAATTTAGTGGGGGCAAGCTTGTTGACACGGGGCCTGGTGGAAGAGTGCTATATTAATGGAATTTGAGACCGCACGTTAAATGGAAAGAAAATAAACCCTCCGCATTTGGCGACGCAGGTGTCTGTAGTCCTTTTAAGGTTATCAAAAATCAGTGTTTACATGGTAGTGTAGACTCTAAATCAGAGTATTGTCTAAATCATAATAAAATTAGAGCATTGGTGTCCATGTACGTACTCATTAAGAGTGCCAGATTATGTCAGAGACAGTGCATTCCTCTGCCTTTGAGCCAATCAAATGTGTCATTAAGTTTGACGTGTTTCCCCCATACACACAACTATTGTAAAGCATCTGCTTCACGTTGCTGTGTCAGAATCATTGCTTGTAAAATACGCTTCAGAACGCTTAGTTTAAGCAAATTTGATGAACGTGATCATGTGTGTTGATCTGAAGAGAGTCGCTCTCGCTCACTGAATGCGCTGTACTGCGTGCGTCCGTTCCCCATAAGCAACAAGAACAAACGCCTGACATCGCCTGTCCGTATTCCTCAAAGCTGTCTAGAAATAAATGCTTAGAGATAGTGTGAAAACGCGTACCTATGTGTGCCTTTGATTCACCTCTTGATGCTTCTTATGTCCTTGTCACAGCACCAGTGGCACCGAAATTCAAATACTGATTTGATCTGGTACATACCGGTTACAAAGGTACCAGTGCTATAATGGCACCGGGGTTTGGTACCCAACCCTACAACACACACAGGTCTGTAAATCAGTCATCAAATTGTTCAATTCAGAAAACATTTTCAGGAAAAAAAAGATTTTAAAAGTTTTATAAGATTAGCTTGACAGATTTTGACCACTAGTTCAACATTTTTATATGTAATGACTCAAGTAGTGAAATGAGGACTATTAGTTTCATATGGCAGAGTTTCCCAACCCTGATCCTGGAGGCACACCAACAGTACATATTTTGGATGTCTCCCTTTTTTGACCCATTAATCTCTTCTGATATTATGATAAGTTGATTCAGGTGTGTTTGATTAGGGAGAGGTTGAAAATGTGTACTGTTGGTGTGCCTTCAGGAACAGGGTTGGGAAACACTGAAATATGGACTGACTATTCAGCATTCACAAGTTTAGTTAATTTTGACTGACATGACATGAGCAGATGATAATGTTATAAACAGCAGAGTTTTATGAAAGCAGTTGATGCATGTCCAGAAGCATTCGCAATTTGTTGGAGTGAATGAGAAACTGCTGCTATGATGTGCACAAATGACGAATTGTTTTGAGAAATGCATGACCTGTAGTGCAAATGTAAACAGTGTAGTGAGAAATGCACCAATGAGAACAACTGTAATATCCCTAGGGTGAAATTATTACTCCAAATACTTCCCCAGAGCTGTTTAACAGAAGTTTTACAACCGTTTTAAATGATACCATGATGACAGCACATATTATTAGACTAGATATTCTTCAAGACACTAGTATTCAGCTTAAAGTGACATTTAAAGGCTTAACTAGGTTAATTAGGGTAAGTTATTGTATAACAGTGGTTTGTTCTGGAGACAATTGAAAAAAACATTTATATACACATTTAAGAGAGATAATAATCTCATGGAAAATACTGTGGAAAACCTTCCTGCTCTGTTAAACAGCATTTGGGATAATGTTTGGAAAATAATTACAATTTCACAATAATTAAACCTGCAAAAACAAGAAATACGCAAATAAATAAATCCATAAATTCCTGCATAATTAAAACAGGCGTAGTCTCTTTTTCAGAGTTCAACACAGCAGAATGAGACGCCAACTTTTCAGCATGTGTTTTACACAGCACATGCCCTTTCAGCTGCAACCCATCTCTGGGGAACACTCATTCACACATGCACACACACACACACACACAAAACAACCAATTTAGTTCATCACTAGTTCATCAATTCCCCCTACAGCGCATGTGTTTGGACTGTGGGGGAAACTGGAGCACCCAGAGCAAACCCACGCCCACACGGGGAGAAACTCCACACAGAAATGCCAACTGACCCAGCCGAGACTCGAACCAGCGACCTTCTCGCTGTGAGGCCACAGTGCTAACCACTGAGACACCATAACTAAAACAATAAATAAACACGCAAATAAATAAATATATATATATATATATATATATATATATATACATATATATATATATACATATATATATATATATATATATATATATATATATATATATACACGCACACACACACACATATATATATATATATATATATATATATATATATATATATATATAAACATACATAAATAATTATAGCAGCCAGATAAATGACTAAATTTATAAACTTAAATTCCTGCATAAATAAGCAAATAAATATATGTAGTGTAAAAATCCCCAAATTCCTGCATAAATAAATATATAAATAATTAATAGTGATCTGTCAATCATCAGAAGCCAGTCTAAAAACCTGAACGCAAAAATGTACCAACGATCAACCAATGATGGCATAAAGACCGCCTTCTGATGATTGACAGACAGCTGCTCATTAGCATGTTGAGCTGAGGAAAAGTAAACAGGTACATGTGTTCAAAAATGAATAAGTGTTGCAAAGGAGAGAAAAAAATAACAATCTAATGCTACTTTCAGTCGAGCATCTTCTTACTCCCCCAGCATTTGTGCAATATATTTAATTATTTATTTGCTGACACTAATTATTTATATATTAATTTATGCAAGAATTTGTGGATTTTTACAATATACACTACCTGACTAAAGTCAAAGTTTTAGGAACAACAAATAATAACTCGACTTCTAGTTGGTCATTTGTTATCAGAAGTGTCATATGAAAGGCAAATACCTCTAGATGACGCTTATTTGAGCACAATAAAATATGATCATGTCTTGATTGTGAATGATTTCATTAGGACAGTAAGGTCTGACTCTGCTTAGACTAAAGTCTGCTCACTGAACCTTCAATAATGTCCAGTATAGAATATAAAGTCATGCTGCAGTGGAAACAGAATGAATATTGTGTCTGACTCCATCATGAGCTTGGAGGACTGCATCCATACATCTCTGACATGACTCAAATCACTGATTAATAAAGTCATCTGGAATGGTGAAGAAAGCCTTCTTGCAGGACTCCCAGAGTTCATCAAGAGTCTTTAGATTCATCTTCAACTCCTCCTCCATCTTACTCCAGAATTGCTCAATAATGTTCATGTCTGGTGACTGGGGTGGCCAGTCCTGGAGCACCCTGACCTTCTTTGCTTTCAGGAGCTTTGATGTGGAGGCTGAAGTATGAGGAGCGCTATCCTGCTGGAGAATTTGCCCTCTCCTGTGGTTTGTAATGTAAAAGTCAGTCACCAAATTGACTGATATCTGTGAGAATCTTGGTCCATGCTGGTTCCAGTAGGTCTTCTGCAGTATTAGTGATGATTGGGATGCAGTTCAACAGATGATTCATCAGAGAAATCCACCTTCTGACACTTCTACAAATGATCAATTAGAAGTCGAGTTATTATCTGCTCCTCTGACCACTGGGATCCACAACAAGACTTTTGTCAGGTGGTGTATATATTTATTTATTTATTTAAGTGTGTTTATTTATTGTTTTATTTATGCAGGACTTTAAGGATTTATTTGCACATATATTTATTTATTTATTGTTTTTGCAGGTTTTGTTCTTCATCAATAATTGTTACGACACTTGATAATCATTTTCCATTATGCAACATATCTTACAGTAAAGTGTTTCCTCATGATGAAATCCCAAAGACTCCAGAATGAAAGTGTGCAGGACTTTTTGTAGATGAGCTTAAATATAAGGTTTAATAGAGACGATAATAAAGCGAGGGCTGGTTATTAGTGTACAGTAGTCAACATCTGAAGTAGATCAAAGGCATTCGGCCTAAAACTACTGATCAACACCTGGTCTTGTCTTGGGTTTACACATGTTTGAGATGGTCTTCAGATGGCTGTGCTCCTCTTGTCTGGTCGCTCTCTGCTGGACGTCTGCGTGTTGCTGCGTTTGTTTCTCTCTTCTTCCAGAAATCCCTCTCTCATGATGGACGTCACATACTGGAACAGAGTCTGCAGATGGACAGAATAAGACGTAAGAACATTTAGATGGATTGATATATGGATGAATAGATAGGTGATGGATTGATGGATTAAATAAACAAACAGATGGACAAACGTACATATAGATTTATGGATTGGATGGATAGATGATGGATGCAGAAATGTATGAATGATAGATGGATGGATGGATAAGAGATGGATGGATGGATTAGATGGATTAAATAGATAGACAGACAGCCAGACAGACAGACAGACAGACGGATAAATACATGGATGGATGGATGGATGAATTGATATATGCATGTATAGATAGATGGATGGATGGATGGATAAATGCATGGATAAATAGATTGATATATGGATGGATGGATGGATAAATGTGTGGATGGATGAATGGATGAATTTGAGGATGGATAAATGATGGATGAATTTGTGGATGGATGGATAAATTTGTGGATGGATAAACGCGTGGATGGATGGATGGATTGATAGATGAAAGGATAAATGTATGAATAGATAAACGCATGGATGCATAACTGCATGGATGGATGAATGAATTTATGGATGGATAAATGATGGATGAATTTGTGGATGGATAGATGGATGGGCAAATGTGTGGATGGATGGAAGGATTGATATATGGATGGATAAATGGATTACTGCGTGGATGGATGGATGGATGGATGGATAGGTAAATGAATGGATGGATGTATAGATAGATGACGGATGGATAAATGCATCGATAGATGATGGATTGATATATGGATGGATAGATGGATAAATGCATAGACGGATGGATTAATTTACGGATTGATAGATGATGGATGGATGAATGCATGGACAGATTAATATATGGATGGATAGATCGATGAAAGATGGATGGATGGATGAATGGATTAATGGATCAGACAGACAGATGGACAGATAGATAAATGCATGGATAAAAAGATTGATATATGGATGGATAGATGGATAAATGCGTGGATGGATGGATATATAGATGAAAGGATAAATGTATGAATAGATAAACGCATGGATGCATAACTGCGTGGATGGATGAATGGATAATTTTATAGATGGATAAATGATGGATGAATTTGTGGATGGATTGATAAATGTGTGGATGGATAGAAGGATTGATATATGGATGGATAAATGGATAACTGCATGGATGGATGGATGGATGGATGGATAGATTGATATATATTGATATATATGGATGGGTAAATATATAGATGGATGTATAGATAGATGACGAATGGATAAATGCATCGATAGATGATGGATTGATATATGAATGATAGATGGATAAATGCATAGACGGATGGATTAATTTATAGATGGAGAGATGATGGATGGATGAATAGATAGATGATGGATGGATAAATGCATAAACAGATTAATATATGGATGGATAGATAGATGATGGATGAATGGATGGATTGATATATAGATGGATGGGTAAATATATGGATGGATGTATAGATAAATGACAGATGGATAAATGCATCGATAGATGATGGATTGATATATGGATGGATAGATGGATAAATGCATAGACGGATGGATTAATTTATGGATGGATAGATGAGGGATGGATGAATAGATAGATGATGGATGGATAAATGCATGGACAGATTAATATATGGATGGATAGATAGATGATGGATGGATGAATAGTTAGATGATGGATGGATAAATGCATGGGCATATTAATATATGGATGGATAGATAGATGATGGATGGATGAATAGTTAGATGATGGATGGATAAATGCAGGGACAGATTAATATATGGATGGATAGTTCGATAATAGATGGATGGATGAATGGATTTATGGATGGATTAATGGATTAGACAGACAGACCGATGGACAGAGAGATAAATGCATGGATGGATAGATAGATCATAAACACCTCAAAGAATATTCATTCAGACAATGGTCCTGAAGCTTAAGTTAAATAAGTTAATACGCTTTACCCAAACTATTGGATAAGACAGAGGCCCTGTTTTAATGAACATCTTATGGTTTCTAGTGATCTGTAAGTCTGTTGATCTGTAGGTCTGAATTGGATAAAAACTGTAATCTAAAAGTAGGGGTGTCAAAATTGATTGTTTCTTCGGTGCACCGCGATGCCACCACAGACAATTTAGTATCGGTTCAGTAATAGATAATAACTGGTTATTACGTACTGACGTCATTTATTACAGTGGTACTCAACCTTTTTATCACCGCGGACCGGTCAACGCTTTAAAAGTATTACCGCCGACCGGTGTGGGGGGTGAGTTGGGAGGTTGGGGGTTTTTAGGTTGCTAGACGACCATCAACATTGCTGTCACTATTATATAGGTTTTATTTAAAGAGAAAAATTACAAGCAGTGTTTGGGTGTTCTGTGTATGTCTAAGATAATTAGTCTACCAAAATGTGTATATTCCATACACGCTGACGCTGATTGGTCAGATCTTGTCATGCAACTCGCGGTGCGCTTGTGGCATTGATTCAACAGCGTGCGTCCGGAAGGCGCAAAACGCAGAAATCTAATGAACTCTAGAAAAGACGTGATATGCGAACAGCCCCTAAAAGTTCACCATCATTTGTGTTGTCTTCGAGCAGGTCATATTAAAGGTACAGTTCATTTATCCGACTGTTTGTAATAAAGGACAAAATTGTAGTGTGGGTTCACACATCTAATGAAAAGTGAGGAGTTTCTACCTTCCAGGCCTCCTCCAGTTCAGGAGTCCATCTGTCCTTCAGGATCGGTCGAACCGCACAGATAAACTCAGCTCCTACATACTGAAACACATAAAAACAAAACAATCTCAAACATCTCAATTGCTTAAAAATAATAATAATAAATGAATAAATAAAAATAGCTGACTTAAAGGGCACCTATGGTGAAAAATCTACTTTTCAAGCTGTTTGGACAGTCATATGTGCATGTATGGTGTATAGACTGTCATATTGGGGTGATATAAACACACCCAGTGCTTTTTTTTTCAATTTAACAACATAAAAACGGTGGACCAATTGGAGCTGTTTTCAGATCGACCACAACTTTACGTAGGAGTGCGGTCCCCCCCGCCCACCAATATTGATTGACAGCTGCGCGCATTAACATGTCCCGGTAGTCACGTGTATAATCATATCAACAAGACCAGACGTGCACAAAGCAGCCGGGAATAAAAGGTGTGTTCAGTTCGCTAGGATCATCAATCATCATCAAACGTGATCAAGAGTGAGTTTCACATGTTTAACATGTTTTAAAACAGAGCATGTGTGTAAGGAATTACAGCGATTTAGCTTAGCTTTACTTCATCAGCACAGCCGCGTCTCAGAACAATTATAAAGGAAGACGCTTCAGTCCCGGTTTGTGGACGTTAAATCAGGTTTATTTTGTACATTAACATTACAGATATCCATACAGCAGTGGAGATTACCAGTATCATGTCACATATGCGTGTAAAAAGAGTGCAAAGCTAAATGGGCGCTCTGTCTGTCTGTCTGTCTGTGTGTGTCTGTGTGTGTGTGTCTACTGCAGTGTGTGTGCGCACGTGAACTTTGTGTGACTCTGCGATGCAACTGCACAATAAATACTCATTGGTAAAGTTCTTACTGTAGAATTTCTCACAAGCGCTACGTGAGATCTGCTTCCTTTAAGTCTGTCTGTTGTCTGATGCTGCCGAGGGAGGAGATTAAGGCACGTAGAAACAGTGGGCGGGGAGGACTAGCCTTAAAGGAGCAGTACACCAAAACCGCCACCCAGTGCAAAAATGTATAAAGGAATTTAATAAAAGGTATAATAAATAATCTGATGGGTGTTTTGAGCTGAAACTTTACACACACTTTCTGTAGACGCAAAACACCTATTAAATCTGAAAAAATGCTAACCTAGGTGCCCTTTAAATGAAATAACATTTGAACTTTATTTTATCGTTGCCAACTAACCTCTAAAAATAAGTACTAAAATATGTAAAACGTATTTAAAACAAAAATGTAAAAGTAAAATATATAAATATTCTCAAATATATTTAAAAATTACACATCAAAAATATCTACACATTAAAACAAACTGATAAAAACACCCAGCACAACAAAATATAATACATTATTCAAAATAATGTTAGTATATGAACACTGGACAGAACTTTTCGGCCAAAGACTGGCTCACACTGGGATTTTTTATAATCCTAAACGATTGCAGTATGTAAGACTGCAGGAACATGACTCCCATGTCACACTGTAAGTTCTCAGCCGTCATAATGTCAGACTGAACAACAATAGGACATATAAGAAAACACCCCAGAGTGTGACGTCCTCCACCAGTGACACTTTCACTATCCAGCGTTCTGAAATGATTCCTCACAGTAAACGTAAACAATCTGTAGCGGCAATTTTGCACATGACGTGTCTCAATAATAAAACCAGGCAGAAAAAAAGCTGTTTTGACATTTCCCCACGGTTGAATTGTCGCATAAATCACGTCATCAGATTCTGAGCTCCTGTTGGTTCTTGGATTGACGCTCATCACAGCTGTTGTCACATTGCAGCAAAGTGTCTGAAATCAGAATCAGAGTCAGAACTTCATCAGAGAGAAAATCTGTTTGCAACGAGCACTAAGCGGCTGTCAGTGAACATGTCAAACCAACGATCAAAGATCACCGATTTTAGCGCAGGATTTCAGGAATCTTCTAGGATTTCCGAAATTTGTCTCAGATGACAAAATCGTGGCTGAAATCTCACAGTGTGAGCAGGGCTTTAGTCCCTTTAATCATCTGGGGTCGCCACAGTGGAATGAACCGCGCCCAAAAACCATAATTAGTAATGAAATTAACTTATATGTCATTTTGTATATACAAATATTCATTGTATAAAGATGTTGCTTCATATTTCCATCACCTCTAGTGGTAACAGATGAGCCTACATCAACTTTGGTCTTGAACTTAAATACATTTCATGTAATTTTAGGTAAAAATCAACTGATCTTATATAATATTTCTTTATTTATTTATAAATAAACATTATTTGCTCAGTCACTGTCAAAGACTATAAAAAGAAAGGAAGACAGAAAGAAAACAAATAAATAAAAATAAACTTAAATATTAAGTATTGAGCAGCATGGTGGCACAGTGGTTAGCACTGTCACCTCACAGCAAGCAGGTCACTGGTTCAAGTCCCGGCTGGGTCAGTTGGCGTTTCTCTTGATGGAACGTTTCTGTTATCCCCTGTTGGCGTGAGTTTCCTCCAGGTGCTCCGGTTTCCCCCACAGTCCAACAGGGGAATTGATGAACTAAATTGGCCGTAGTGTAAGGTCAAGAAGGTCAAGAATCTTGGTGTGACTCTGGAGTCAGATCTGAGTCATGTCAAAGCAGTCAGTAAATCAGCATACTATCATCTCAAAAACATTGCAAGGATCAGATGCTTTGTTTCTAGTGAGGCCTTGTTCATGCTTTTATCAGCAGCAGGGTGGATTACTGTAATGGACTCCTCACTGGCCTTCCCAAAAAGACAGGCAGACAGTTGCAGCTCATCCAGAACGCTGCGGCCAGGATTTTGACCAGAACCATGAAATCAGAGCACATCACACCTGCCCTCTACATTACAGATATCCTCACTGAATACAAACCTAACAGATCACTCTTAGGGATCATATAAACTAGAAATTCCAAGAGTTCAGTCAAAGCAGGGTGAATCGGCTTTCAGCTACTAACAGCGCCCCCTACTGCTGGAATCAGCTTCCAGAAATGATCAGATGTGCTCCAACATTATGCACATTCAAATCAAGACTGAACACACATCAGTTTAGCTGTGCCTTTACTAAATGAGTACTGTGCTACGTCTGACAGATCACACTATCAGAAAGCATTTTGAATTGCCACTGTGTATGAAATGTGCTTTAGAAATAAACTTGCCTTGCATGAGTGTGTGTGTGTTTGTCTGTGTATGGGTGTTTCCCAGCACTAGGTTCCGGCTGAAAGGGCATCCACTGCATAAAACATATGCCCTGATAAATAAGGGACTAAGCCGAAGGAATGAATGAATGATATTAACTATAGTGAAATCACAAGAATAAATAAAAAAAATAAACTCTTAAAAGGACTTAACTACTGTTGGATCTAATTTTTTATGATTATTAAACATTATTCCCCACTTCACAGAAGATACACGATTAAAAACTATTAAAAACAACTAAGGGAAAAATAAGTGAAGTTTCACAGACTAATTTCGAGAGGAGCACGTGATATGAGTGATCGCAGCTGGTCTGCGGCTGGTGTGTTATGATCTGTAAAGTTTGTTTCATTTAAACATTCAAAGTCCAGGGGCCTCATGTATCAACGCTGCTCACGTTTGGATTTACTAATGATGAAATTAGCATGAGAATGTGCAAGCTCATGTCTGGTGTACGTGCATTTGTTGTGTGTGTTTGTTTTATTTCCATTGGCGACTCCTAGAGGCAATTGTGTTAATATGCACACTACAAAGTATCTTTGAGCCGTGCAATGGCAGCTGTATGGGAAGGGATCAGTCACATGTCTAGCAGGTATATAAGGTTTTCATTCCAAGCAGTTGAACCGTGGTAAAGTTAGTTTGACGTTTGACATTCATTAGACATTCGATTTCAAACCAATTAAATTCTCAGCTCCTGTTATAGTTTGAGCCAAAAATAGGTCAGATGGGCATAAATATGTGCCCTTTATGTTGCACAAGGCTTCATTTCTCGATTAAAAAAATAAAATTAACCATACGAATTAATTAATTCAACCATATGAAATTATACAATAAAACCAGTACCAAAATGTTCAGACAAACATCCTGCTTATTGTACATGACTCTGATTTTGGAACTAGCACTTTATTTATTTGATTATATTTTGATGTAAAAATAGTAAAAGTCAATTAAACTCTGACACCATCTGTGATCAAATATTCAAATCAACTCTAAAATTGTGTGTCACCCACAATTGAGGCAACTCTCTCCTCAAAGGGTGTTAGTTCAGCATGCCCTGTTCCCCCGCCTGTTCGGTCCACACTTTGATGGTGCGCCGCTGTTCTCCAGCACCTTTACATCAGGCCATTTCTTTTTTACTTCACTCACAGTGCGATGTTCAGACCGCACTGCTTTAATCGTGTCAGCTAAACTCTCTATTTTTAAACTCTATTTTTTCTTTTGTTATTAATTCCGGAGAACAAACTTGCAAATAACATAGTTTTCTTCGGTCTACCTCGAATGGGAGGACTTCCAATTCACATTCTGTGAAGTTTCTCTTCTTGCTTACATGCTTTAGCCATTGCTTTTTTATTTGGTTTTGCCAAAGTAGAGTCATTACCATATTTATGAGGAGGAGGATGCAGGGAGGGGTTTTGCTCTTGTGAACGTGCACTCAGTTCACGTTAATTCAGATGTACAAACAGAATATGCGTGGAATTCAGCGTATGCAGTGTTTCATACATCAGATTTTTAACTGCATACGCACATTTACAGCTTTGTCCGTACGCAGTGTTTTAGTATGAATTCAACGCAAGTTTTCGTACACGAGGCCCCCTGGTGGGTACAGAATTATCCATGCACACAAATTCTGTTCTGAATCATTTGTATTTTTTACCCCATAATACTTGGGTGGAGCATTGTATCTGTAGTGGCTCTTGCCCAGTTCCAGCGCCAGAGTCTCTAAACGCTCCAGCTGATCCAGTCTGGCAACACTCTTCTCAATGAAGGACATCACACTGTAGAGAGAGAGAGAGAGAGAGAGAGAGAGAGAGAGAGAGAGAGAGAGAGAGAGAGAAGGGGAGAGAGAGAGAGAGAGAGAGAGAGAGAGAGAGAGAGAGAGAGAGAGAGAGAAAAGACACCATTACACATCTGCACACACACACACACTTGTACAGCTATCTTTATGGGGACTTCACATTGGCATAATTACGTCTTTACTGTACAGACTGCATATTCTCTCTCTCCCCTGCCCCAACCCCTCACAGAAAACAATCTGCATTTTTACATTTTTCTGTCTGATTTATGAACTTTTTCTTCATGGGG
>NC_079451.1:51381928-51404428 GCF_903798145.1 Danio aesculapii | reverse complement strand
TTTTTAGCCTTTATTTTATAGGGCAGTGAGAAATGGAGACAGGAAAGTGTGGAGAGGGTATCGGCTTATTTTTAATTAATCAAGAATCATTATTTGCTTGATTATCAGTGACCATATCAGTATTGTAAAACATATCATCATCTTTCTGACAATAAAATATACTGGCCATCATATCAGTACTGCTCTAAAGATTTATATTATAATATTATTTATATATAAAGAGCCTGATATTCAAATAAATTATTCATTACTTTATATCAAGATTTGCACTACTGCGTCCATATATCAGTATCAGCTTCCAAATATAAAAAAGATATTAATATTGGCCACTTCTTATCAGCAGATCCCTAATTAAAAAACTTTTACATTCACAAACATCATACATTGTGGAATTGCTTAAAAGTGGCAGTTACTATTTATTTATGTTAATAGCATTTATAATGTAATTCATTTTAGATCCTAATTTAACATTATTTATTTTCCATTTACATATTCACTTTAATCTATTTATAATATATTCGATTATTCCATTTACTTGCATTTTTATGACTTATTTTTTTGTGTTGAAAATCAAGTTAAATCTACAAGACGTCTGGCCTCAGTATCTGCTTGTCATAATAAATGCTGAAGGAGAGTTTGATGTATGTGATTTTGCAGACGTTACGGTGTGTGATCCAGCGTTTCCGTCTAATCACTGAAGGTCTTCTGGTTGTCCGGGAAACTTTCATGCTTTTTACTGGAAATGAAGTGACCTACAACACTGAAACTCCTTCCGAACAGACACAACCCAAACTGATGTTCACGGGTTACACATTAACACACAGACTTATATATATATGCACTGTTTCTGTATCTGCAAACATACAGTTGAAGTCAGAATTATTAGCCCTACTGAATTATTAGCCCCCTTGTATTTTTCCCCCAATTTCTGTTTAACGGAAAGCAGATTTTTTCCAACACATTTCTAAACATTTTAATAGGGATGTACTGTAATGATTCACCTGATTCACAATTCAATACGATTCACGATTTAGTTATGAATTTTTTAACTAAATTATTTAAAACAAATTTAGGAAAGGCAAGGCAAGTTTCTTTCTATAGCACATTTCATACACAGTGGCAATTCAAAGTGCTTTACACAAACAGGAATAAAAGAAACAAGTATAAGAAAAATAAAAACAAATAATAAAAATGGTTAAAAAATAAAATAAATAAGCATAAAAACAGATACAATGTGTTATAAACGAATGAAAAAGAAGAGAAAAACATAATAAAATTTTAAGGTGAAGAGCCCTTTCATTTCTTTCCTAAATGCTGCACACTTTTTGCACAATATAATATATATTTCTGCCATAACACGGTTGGAAACTGTGACTGTTTTGGTTGCATATGCACCCGAAATTTTATCAATGCGACCTCAAAATATATTTGGGAGCATTTGTGCGAGTGCATAAAATTGTTGCCGTGCGATCAGTTTTCACAGCAAAACGTTCACCGCGGATTTAGGAGACATTCACGCATTATGCACCTAAAAACGCCAAACGCAGCGCTCAGGAATGGTTTAAAACTGTTGTCGTGTCAATTTGCTGCAGTAAACAAAGCCCGAAATGCTTGCCCCGCCTTCAAGCACTTCTTATTGGTCCACTTCAGATGACAGGGAGCTACAACTGCGAAAATGTAAAGTGCTGAAGATGAGAGATGGAAACAACACTGACAGATTTCGTTTTAGAAACCACCTAAAGCTACAAATAATGGCCCATCTTCCACTATGAAAATGCCTAAAGCATTCACTGTAAAGCCGGTGGGACGGAGTTTTCAGGTAACAGCGTTCACCATGGCTAAAGAGCATGCATTCACTGAGATGAAACTAATATTGCAGCTCATGAAAAGACTGATCCTGCTATTAAGATGACATATGCAAATGATAAGGTATATGTCAATATCATCTGTGCAATATCAGACAGCACCCATCATTAACTCTGTGCATCTCATTCATGTCTAGCAGTGTGTGCAGGGCCGGTGGGCACTTGTAGACTTTTGTTTGTTAGTTTGTTTGTCATTAGTGTTGATTTCAAACGCAAGAAATCTGTTAATATAAAACGTGTAGTAACATAATTGGTGGGTTTTGGCGGGTGCGCCGGTGATATTTCATCTTTTAAGTCATAAATGAACTGATCAAGTGTGTAGAAACAGCATCAAGCTCCAGTAGTGAGGAGGAGGAGAGTGTGTGTCATGAGTGTTAGTTCATCTCGACCTCCTGTGGAACTATAATGAGTTTCTGTGAGCGCTGAGAGTCAGACAGCAGCAAGACCTCCACCTTGAATAGAAACATCCTCAGAGAAACATACACACAACCAGTACTCTTACTTACACACACACACACTCTCTCTCTATTACACACACATTCACAACCACATTCTCTCTCTCTCTCTCTCAAACACACACACACACACACACACACACACACACACACACTCTCTCTCTCTCTCTCTCTCTCTCTCTCACACACACACATTCACAACCACATTCTCTCTCTCTCTCTCTCTCTCAAACACACACACACACACACGCACACACACACTATCTCTCTTACATAAACACAATGCAACATGCAGATTCACAACCACACACACAGAATATATCTTGCTCTCTCACACTCACTCTCTATCTCTATTACACACACTTTCAGAACCACATTCTCTCTCTCTCTCTCTCTCTCTCTCTCTCACGCTCACACTTTCATAAACACAAATGCAACATGCACACATACACACACTCACAACCACTTTTACATGCACACACACTCACTCACTCTCTCTCTATTACACACCACATTCTCTCTCTCTCACACACACACACTAGCAAGACATACACTCACAACCAAAATCACTCACTTAATCTCTCACACACACAAACGTTCTCAATCTTTCATACACAACCCCAGACACACGCATTCTCCATCTCACACACAACCTCAGACATACATTTCATCTATATCTCAAACACACAAACTCAGACAAACTTTTTTCTCACACACACACTTTTTCTCAAACACACATACACATAAAAATACTCAGGCACACTTTCTCTCTCAGACAAACAGGCAGATGCACTCTCTCTCTCTCTCTCTCTCTCTCTCTCTCAGCTGTCCTCAGACTACTTCACACACGCTGCTTCTGATCGCCATGGTTACATTATATATATATATATATATATATATATATATATGCGCTTAACGAGGAATTCCAGGAGCTTTTACCAGGAATATGAACAGCTGAATGTTGTTCAGGAATATAAATGACGGTGATTGAACAGCACATTTACTCTACATGCTACATGGGATCTGGCTCAACGGTCACATGATGTTAACATGAAAATACCCTTTTACATTACAATTTGAGATTTTACAGGTTTTATTTAAATTGATTTATTTGACCTTTTAATATTATTGTTGTTTCGTCAAAAGTGCACAGTTAAGTGTTTCATTAATTGTATTTTTTAGGGGTGACAAACACACACAACAGAACGCGATCTCTTTCACTCTTTCAAAAACATGAAAGATTTGAATGTACATCAATGAATGATGCGCATCCTGTGCTGCAAACGTGACATTACAGTACATGCCTTTAGTAAATCTCACATGAAACTGAGCTTTGCAGAACAACAAATGTGTACAACTGGAAAGGGGTTGATTAATTGCACAGCCCTAATGTATGGGTGTAGCCTATAATGATGTGAGTCAAATCGCTAAAGTATTTCGCTTAACTCTTTCCCTGCCCATTGACGAGACAAAACGCTTATAGCCATTGATGAGTTTTACTGCAATCCATGTTTTGGGTGTATTATGGTAGGGGAAGCCCTAACGCATGTCCTGAGTGAGGTACATGATGTCAGATGCTCTATACAACCTTCCTTTGGCTTAATCCCTACTGTTTGAGATCTTATCTTGACAAGAGACCAAAATAAAGAAGCTTTATTTTTATGATCTGAATTTAATCTTATTACATTTATTTTAAAAATTTTTTATATTATATTACCAACATTTTAATGTCATATTTTGATTGTTTCATACACATTTTTGAATGATTTTATACATTTTTTGTAAGTTTTTTGTCTGATCTTATAAGGTCATTCATTCATTCATTGTTTCCTCGACTTAGTCCCTTTATTAATCAGGAGTCACCACAGCAGAATGAACTGCCAACTATTCCAGCATATGTTTTACACAGTGGATGCCCTTCCAGCCGCAACCCAGTACTGGGAAACACCCATACACTATTCATCAATTCCCCTACAGCGCATGTGTTTGTACTGTGGGGGGAAACCGAAGCACCCAGAAGAAACCCACGCCAACAAGAGAAGAGCATGCAAACTCCACACAGAAATGCCTACTGACACAGCTGAGGCTTGAACCAGTGACCTTCTTGCAGTGAAGTGTCAGTGCTACCCACTGAGCCACCGTGCAACCGTTATTCATGTTAACTATTGTAAATAAATACAATTTTGTCATGAAATTACACTTCTGAAAATGAAAAATGCATAAATTAACTTAAAAAAAAACAAACGGCAGCTAATTCAAAATCAGTGACACATTAATTCATATGGATGATTTGGATTCTTGTTTGTCTGTCATCATTGTGATGCTTGAATGAGATAATATGAGTCTCTAATCTTCATAATAGCAGCTGTTTCCTTCACAATCTGCAGCGTCTTCATGACTGTTTTTTCCAAATGAATCTGTGAGATTAGCAGTGAATGTTCATTTGCTGACGAATGAATGAATCTTTAATGTGTTTGGACAGATGCACATCCATGTTCTTCTCCAGTGTGTGTTCATTTGTTGAATACATCACCACTTATGTTTATCCATTAATACTGAAAAAATAAATGAGCCCAGAAGTGACTACGAAATCCATTTTCTGAACAAATGCAGAAATAAGCTGCAGTTGAAGGCGAATGTTTGTGTCACAAAGCAGCAGTCAATAGTTTGAAAACAGCTTAAATCGATACGCTAGTCAATAATAACTGAGAGAATACTATAATGAGGAGATTACAGATGCAAATCAATAAAGCAATCAATAATACATCCGAAAAGACATGCAGAAATCAACAAGACTCAGTTTTTAACCTTAAAAATGACACTTTTTTTTTTTGCATTTTTCAAATATTTATTATTATATATATTTCTAAATATTTATATTATTCAAATAATAAGTTCTGTTTAACAAAGACCTTTTTTTATAGTTTCTTATTATATTTTTCTTCTGATGAAAGTCTTATTTCTTTTACTATAGCTGAAATTAATAAGGTCAATATTATTAGCCCCCTTAAGAAATGATCTTTGATTGGCTTTCCAGAACAAGCCACTGTTGTCCAATAACTTGCCTAATTAACCCAAATAAGCCTTAAAATAGCCTTTAAACTGAATACTAAAATCTTGCAAGATAACTAGTAAAACTGTATAACCTGTCATCATGGCAAAGGCAAAAGAAATGATTGAAACTATTATGTTTAATAATGTATTGAGAAGGTCATGATCCGCACTCGTTTAATAAATCCTTTATATATCTTATAGTCTTATAGTTGTGTAAATTGCTTCCTTGTCCTCATTTGTAAGTCGCTTTGGATAAATGTAAATATCTTTATTTTACATTCTTAGGAGATACAAAACATAGACGTTTTGGCAAAATGCCTTCCTCGGTGCATGACACAATCTTCTAACTCCACTCTCTTATTCCACAGTCAATCACATTATGTCACTAATTAGATGACCATTCATTCATTTTCCTTCAGCTTAGTTCCTTTATTCATCAGGGGTCGCCACAGCGGAATGAACTGTCAACTTATCCAGCATGTTTTGCACATACCTGCACCCTACTGGGAAACACCCATACACACTCATACACTATGGCCAACTTAGTTTATTCAATTGACCTATAGAGCACCCGGAGGAAACCCACGCCAACACGGGCAGAACATGCACCTCCACTCAGAAATGCCAACTGACCCAGTCGGGACTGGAACCAGTGACCTTCTTGCTGTAAGGCCACAGTGCTAACCACTGAGCCACCGTGTCACCCTCATCTAATTTTCGTTTAAATATGGCTAACAACACAAGGAAGGTTTCCTCCACCTGTAAAAACATTATCTCCATTGTAGAAAAAACAACATCCATTGTTCGCTTGTTCATACCCTGAAGGCACAGGACGCCAACATGACATCATATTGACGTTGTACCCCAACAGACCCTAACATTATGGGGACGTTGGATTTTGTTTGAAAACGAAAATTGTGTTGACGTCAGGTGACGTCAATGTCCAATGTCCAACCTAAAATCAACTAAATATCAACGTCTAATCATGTTACACCTTGACATTGTGTGGACGTTACCACTATGACATCTATCAGGCGTTGGATTTTGGTCACTTTTCAGCACAACCTAAAAATCAACCAAATATCAACATCTAATCAAGTTACACCTTGACGTTGTGTGGACGTTACCACTATGACATCTATCAGGCGTTGGATTTTGGTCACTTTTCAACACAACCTAAAATCAACCAAATATCAACATCTAATCATGTTACACCTTGACGTTGTGTGGACGTTACCACTATGACATCTATCAGGCGTTGGATTTTGGTCACTTTTCAGCACAACCTAAAATCAACCAAATATCAACATCTAATCATGTTACACCTTGACGTTGTGTGGACGTTACCACTATGACATCTATCAGGCGTTGGATTTTGGTCACTTTTCAGCACAACCTAAAATCAACCAAATATCAACATCTAATCATGTTACACCTTGACGTTGTGTGGACGTTACCACTATGACATCTATCAGGCGTTGGATTTTGGTCACTTTTCAACACAACCTAAAATCAACCAAATATTAACATCTAATCATGTTACACCTTGACGTTGTGTGAACGTTACCACTATGACATCTATCAGGCGTTGGATTTTGGTCACTTTTCAGCACAACCTAAAATCAACCAAATATCAACATCTAATCAAGTTACACCTTGACGTTGTGTGGACGTTACCAATATGACATCTATCAGGCGTTGGATTTTGGTCACTTTTCAACACGCCCTAAAATCAACCAAATATCAACATCTAATCATGTTACACCTTGACGTTGTGTGGACGTTACCACTATGACATCTATCAGGCGTTGGATTTTGGTCACTTTTCAACACAACCTAAAATCAACCAAATATCAACATCTAATCATGTTACACCTTGACGTTGTGTGGACGTTACCACTATGACATCTATCAGGCGTTGGATTTTGGTCACTTTTCAACACAACCTAAAATCAACCAAATATCAACATCTAATCATGTTACACCTTGACGTTGTGTGGAAGTTACCACTATGACATCTATCAGGCGTTGGATTTTGGTCACTTTTCAACACAACCTAAAATCAACCAAATATCAACATCTAATCATGTTACACCTTGACGTTGTGTGGACGTTACTACTATGACATCTATCAGGCGTTGGATTTTGGTCATTTTTCAACACAACCTAAAAATCAACCAAATATCAACGTAATTTGATGTCGTTATTGGACGTCAAAATAACGTTGTCCTTAGACATTGGCTAGACATTGAATTTTGGTCACCTGACATCATGATCTAAATCTAACCTAACGTTAACGTCTTATGATGTTGTGTGCCTGCTGAGTATATTCGCCAACTGATGCAATAAAATTCAGACAGTCCAAAACATTAACAATACATTTTCATATATGATCATTATTTATTTCATTATACACTCGAAATCCATTATTCACAATGGTGTAGATAGGGGTGTCAAAATTAATTGTTTCTTTAGTGCACCACGATGCAGATGGGGATAACTCGATATCGGTTCAGTAATAGGATCAGTACCGGTTATTACGTACTGACGTCATTTATCTCTATGCGCAATGTCGCAGTAGAGGCGAGACCGAGTAAATAAAACACTTCCACTACTTAAAAGGTGGATAATTATGCACAATTCAAATGCTTGTGAATCTGCTGGACAGTCTTTCGTTGACACTGAAGAAGGCACAGCACACGAGCCGCTATTTCACTACTAGGGAGAAATGCTGTAAAACTTCATCTCTGCCTCTCTCTCTCCCTTTGGACATTTGACCCGCTGCGCTGGCCTGTTTGTGAGGTAACTTTTCCTCTCCTCTCAGCTGTTAAAGCAATACTTGTGGATCCAGACACGAGCGTGCCTGAGGTGCGAGTTTTCTCCACTGTGTCTATTACGGATTACCTGTGATAACCGTATTGTAATTGTAACCGCGGCTGTTCTTCTCGCGTCACTCATCGGTGAACAACACTTTCATTTCTAAAGCCAAGCACAGCCCTTTCTGTTGAGCGGGTGAAGACAGCGCTCAAAAAGCAAGCAGGATAATATTTACATTAGTTTATTTGCAGTAAATGCTCATGCTGTCGTCTGTGCATGTGTTGGAGCTTTGTTTGATACATTCAGAAAGAGTGTTTTCTTTGAGCAGGTCAAATTAAAGCTACAGTTCATACATCTTACTGCTGTTTTAAAGGACAATTTTTTTTTACGAATAATATATAAATATTAAAGTATTTATAGATTTTAATTAAAAAAATTTATGTTTTAAAGAAAAAAATCTAATTGTTTAAGGAAAGCATCGTCAATGCACCGAGATGCTATGAAATTGAACCGAATCGATGGTATGATAATCGTAACCGAACCGAACAGTGAGACTAGTGTAGGTTCACACCCCTAGTAGATAAACAATACTCAAAACGTCATTAAAAAAAGACAGTTTGCACCCTTACATTGTTGTTCTGCTGATTATAAAAAGCCTCAGCCCTCCGTCAGTCCATCATCACAGTGCTTCAGTATTATTCTTCTATTATTATTTCCTCCAGAACTGTCTTGAGCATCTGTCTGCGCTCCCAGAGATTGTGTTTCGTCTTGTGTCGTTGTGTTTCGTCTTCTGAGGTGCAACTCGTTTATTAGAGAACAACAAACACCACAGTTGGAAATCCCAAATGCGCATCAAACTACACTTCTCTGTTAAACAGCATTTGGGGAATATTTGTAAACGGTGTATGTATGTACAGTTGAAGTCAGAATTATTAATTATTATTAAAGATTTTTACATAATTTCTGTTTAACGAAGAGATTTTTTTCAGCACATTTCTAAACATAATAGTTTTATTAACTCATTTCTAATAACTGATTTCTATATATTCTTCAAGACACTAGTATTCAGCTTAAAGTGACATTTAAAGGCTGAACTAGGTTAATTAAGGTAAAGTTAGGGTAATTAGGCAAGTTGTTGTATAACAGTGATTTGTTCTGGAGACAATCCAAAACTAATATCGAATCGGTCACTGATTCGATCCAAGACCAACGACGAGATGATCCCAAGGTTTCCATATCCTGGACCAGGCCGTATCCTGAGCAGCTACTGTGGTGGTCATGGAGGAGTGGAGAACATGAGACTGATTCCTGTGACGCTCCAGGGACAGACGAGTCTTCGCTTAGGCCAGCTTCCAGCCTCCGCCACTGAGACTGCAGCTCTGCACAAGACGTTTGGCCAGCGGAGAAATTAAAATGGTCGTGCCCAACTGAGTCTGGTTTCTCTCAAGGTTTTTTTTCTTCACTTTCGCCAATTAGTGAAGTTTTTTCCCTCTCCGCTGTCGCCATTGACTTGCATGGTTCGGGATCTGTAGAGCTGCGCATCGTTGGATTTACTCTTCAGTATTTGGACTCTCAGTAGTGATTATTAAACCACACTGAACTGAGCTAAACTGAACTGAACTTAAACACTACAAACTGAACTACACTGTTCCTATTTACTGTGACCTTTTATGTGAAGCTGCTTTGACACAATCTACATTGTACAAGTGCTATACAAATAAAGGTGAATTGAATTGAATTAATATTGCTTAAGGGGGCTAATAATATTGACCTTAATGTTTTTTTTTTAAATGTAAACTTTTATTCTAGCCAAAATTAAACAAATAAGACTTTCTCCAGAAGAAAATATTTTACAGGAAATACTATATGCTATTATACTAAAAGTCTATAATTGAGTGTGATTTGTAGCACAGAAGAGGCTGACTGTCACCTGATTTTAACACGGCTATACACTGAGCATCAGCTCTCGAGAGATGAAGAAAAATGCTTCACAATCATTATTTTGACCTGATTCAGGTCTTCCCTTTGCATTTTTCTCAGTTTTCTGCTTTTTCATGATGCCACAGATGCATTAAATGCAACCAAGAGGAAAATGTCATTATATTCCTCTTCAACAAACTCACACTTACAGTGTTATACAGCATCATCATAAAGACAATCGAGATAAGAGATGAAGAAAGTCATTAAGCTTCTACGTGACACATTTACTCTTTATAAAGGATCTGCATGGTAAACGTCACTGGAAATACAGTGAACTGTTCTTCTAAAATGAGCATTTTTCTCAGCCTCCAGTTTTCACCTTGAAGGCAATAAAATTGAAACCAAAAAAAACTGGTGGTGGATGAGAAGATTCCCCCCAAGAAATGTGTTAAGCACTTTGAGTGTCCAGAAAAGCACTTTATAAATAAATTGAATTATTAATATTATTAAAGTTAATCTATCCTTTGCCATAAAAGTGAAATTACTAAACCTACAAACAAAAGCCTGAGGCAAATGCACATTTTAGAAGAAAAATTCTGATGGCACTGATGGAGGTTTACGCATCTGAACTTCACAAAGGATACAGTTGAGGGCAAAATTATTAGCCCTTCTGTGAAATAAATTATATATATATATATATATATATATATATATATATATATATATAATTAAAATATTTCTTAAGTTATATTTAATAGAGCAAATTAATTTTCACAGTACTTAAGATCATATTACTTAAGCCCAATAATAATTTAAGGTCAATTTTATTAGCCCTCTTAAGAATTATATATATTTTCTATTGTCTACAGAATAAACCACTGTTATACAATGACTTGCTAGAGTGGAGGAACTATGACGTCGATTTGTATGCAAAAACCCAGAAGCGAGTTAGCATTTTAGCAGTTCCGGTTCCCTCGTCCCACAGTCAATGGGTTTTCTCAATGGGATTTCAGATAAATCGCTTAAATAAGGTTCGTGGCTAACACAACTTCAAGATACTTTGACGATTTATTCTACGACATAAAACACATCAGTTACATCACACTCGTGAGTTTATAAACCGGTTACGCTTCTTTAAAAAGACGGCTGCTATCAAGTTGCTAAATGCGACTACAGGCGGTGTCGGAGACATCATACGTCATTGAGCTGAACTGGTCTGAAGCGCAGCTCGCTTGAGTTTGGGGCATTTGGATTTGTCTGTTATTGAAGTATTTTCATAAATAGTATAATATAGTTTGTAGTATTTTTCTAATTGCGAATTCATATTGTGTGTAGATAATGCCTTCATTGGCATTATACCCTAATTGACCCTTCACTAAGCCACACCCAAAAACTGCCACCCACTAATCGTGGCTTAGCGACCATAGCTACGCGCAGGAGCTCTGTCAAGCTTTTGAGCGAGGTAAACAAGCCAAAGCGTTGTGCGTATGGACCGTGCAAATCTGACACCCGGTATCCTTAAAGTTTGGACAGGATGGTGGAATTTTTCCCCTTTTCAAAACCTAAAACCCAAGGGGAGAAATGCCAGCGTGGATCCAGCTCTGTGAGGGACGCTAAAGGAGCGGAGTTAAGCTGGTTTTGTTTTCAATATTCACATTTAGTGACTGACGACAACAACTCACACACCTCTTTCCCTAAACAGATCTAAACTGTGTTTCCTACAAAAATACAAAGCAGGTTATGTTTCACAGCGGACTTTTTCTTTTTTTCCCCTCGATATTATGAGCACTGCTCCGCTTAAGCCCTCGCCATAGTAGTCATACTAATAGCAGTCATATTTCATTTGTTTCAAGCTACGAACATTTGAAATTACATATCAACAGAACAAAACCGGGATGTGATCACAATCTGAGCACTTGCGATCAATATACTTATACATATACTAATATTTGCTGGTAGGAAAAACCTATTTGTTCACTTCTGCTACTAATACTTTGATTTGCGTTTCAATTTATTTATTTCTTCCACTGAACTGCAAATTAGAATAGAAACTGGATAATGAGCACACAAACATACTGACAGCTATAGGTGCTGTACATTGTTATGGGTCAATGATGCTAATATTCGGCACCAATCCATCAGTTTCCTCTTTCTGTGAATTATGTAAAAGCACTGCCCATGTGCGTTTCCTCGTCGGTTAGTAACAATATATTTCATTGCACAACAATAGTTTATCGGGCTTTTTGGCTAAAAATAGAGCAATCACGGTTTAGTTAGTTATTATTTGGTTATTTTTAAATGTCACCTCTCCTGCTGTGCATGAGCTAATCTGGTGAATGGTCAGCGTATGAGGCGGCTAGGCTAACCTAGCTTCAATTTTGATTAAATTATTCTCTAATCGGTTGCCTATTAAGTCGTCAATATACCCCTGTATGCATACTGCAGTCCTTTTTTGTTTGGCTTTCTCAGATATCTCACCCGTTCACCAAAAATGACTACAATATCCCTGGGAATGTCTGACACCAGCGCATACACACTGTAATAGATGTGCCAGGCACGAAAGCTTGACTAAGGAGTTAACTAAGGAGGGCGGGGCTTAGCGAAGGGTCAATTAAACTTTAACTGTCTCTTCAAGCTGAATACTAGTGTCTTGAAGAATATCTAGTCAAATATTATGTGCTGTCATCATAGCAAAGAGAAAAGAAATCAGTTATTAGAAATGAGTTATGTATTTCAATTTTATCTATATAGCACTATTAAACACAACCAAAGGTTGACCAATGTGCTGCACAATACAAATCACAAAGAGAAAGACATAAAATCACAGCTAAAACAAACAATTCTCACTGATAAAATGCCAAATCAAACAGGTAAGATTTCAACCTAGATTTAAAAACAGACAGAGATGATATAGACCTAATACAGAGGGGCAGAGCATTCCACAAGGTAGCACCAGCAACTGCGAAATCACGGTCACCTCTGCATTTCAGCCTCGACTCTGGGATGCATAACAGGCTCTGGTTAGATGACCGAAGAGACCGACCAGGCTGATGTTCACTCAGCAGGTCTGACAGGTAAGAAGAAGCTAAGATATTTAGTGATTTAAAAACCAGGAGAAGAATTTTAAGTGACCTGATAGTGCACAGGCAACCAGTGCTAAGAGCGTAGGACTGGTGTGATATGCTCATATTTTTTGGTACCTGTTAAAAGCCTTGCAGCAGCATTTTGAACTAACTGTAAGCGGGATAGAGCTGTCTCACTGATCCCAAAATATAGTGAATTACAGTAGTCCAATCTAGAAGTCATGAAAGCATGAGTTATTTTTTTCAACATTTTTTCTAGATGAAATAGGGTTGACTGTGGAAGATGAAAACAGCTGGAATTGACCACTGTGTTAATCTGTTTATCAAATCTCAAGCCATCATCAAAGATAACACCCTGATTTTTGTTTTTTACCCAAGGCTTTACAGAAAAACTTGATCTACCAAGATTTACTGGTGGTGTCCTAGAAGAATCTGACGGGCCGAACACATATATTTCAGTTTTACTCTCGTTAAAATCTAGAAAGTTCAAAGACAACCAGGCTTTCACATCCGACAGGCAAGACATAAGAGTCTCCAACCCACTTGAACTTGATTTTAAGGGCAGGTAAATTTGAGTGTCATCTGCATAACAGTGGAAAGACAGACCATGTTTTTTAAAAACAGAACCCAGGGGAAGCATATATAAGGGAAAAAAGAATAGGGGCTAAAATTATTATTAACTATTGTTTAGAAATGCATTTAAAAATGTGAAATTAGAGACTAAATATACAGGAGGGCTAATAATTCTGACTTTAACTATATGCAGATTGACATAAAACAAACATACTCTTGTGCACACTCAGAAATAAAGCTTAACAAGCTGTCGCTGAGGTAGTACCTTTCAGCAGATTTATATTTGTACCAAAAGGATCCCATTTGTACCCTACTGTTTAGATATTAATATGTGAAGAGTTTAGATGCACAAAACTCTAAATGCCGTCTGAAATTTTCCTCTAAAATGAGTATTTTAATCAGTCTCCTGTGTGTATGTTCAATAATATCACTTTTATGGCTAAGAATAAGCACTTTTCCTGGTGTTTAAAGTAAAAAATCTCAACATAAACAAAGGAGGCTGAGAAAAATGTTCATTTTCGACGGAAATTTCAGACGGCACCTAGAGGTTTTGCATCTGAACTCTTCACTACTTTTAAGCTACTGTTAGGATGTGTATCTTTATTTCTGAGATTGTGAAAGCACTGTTTAAACAGCGCTGAAGTGAACTGAAACTGATGCTGACCTGACGAACATGATGATGCCCACTTTGGCGATGTCCTCCTGAATGAGCCTCCAGGACTCCTTGATGAGGCGGATGTGATTGGCGGTGAGTCCCGCCGGAGTCTCTTCCTCCCCGGGTCTGATCTCCGGGGCTCCCGCTGTCAGTCCGGAGCCCGAAATAGCGCAGCCCATCCTGAAACCAGCCGATCTGGTTAGTTTTCAGTCAGCTAGACGAGTTAATTAGTTAGTTAATCGCGTCTTTAGTCGCTCTGCTTTTCCATGACTGTCAGAATCAAACCTTCAGAGAGATTCACAACCTGAAACCTGCTGGCGGAAAGGAGGAGCTCCGTTTCATATTCATTATCATAATCAATCATAATTCATAATGGATAAAACATCCGCTCCAAAGCATAACGGGTTTCAAGTCATTACCGAATAAATACAACGAATAAGATTAACTTATATAAACATGTATATAGGATTCAGTTAGAAAAAGGAGCTTGTCAATCCATACAACACTTAATAAAGACATTGACTTATATAATCATATTTATTTTATATTGAAAAAGATTCAGTTATATAAGGGAGCTCTTCATCATCATTATTATCATATTTAACACAACACTCACTCCAAAACAAGAAGCATAATCATTTAAATGAATTTAGTTCATTGCCAAATAATCACAATAAATAAGACACTTACTTATATGAACATATTTATGTTATACTGAATAAGAATCATCGGATGTAATTTGGAGAAAATGTTTTTGAACCATATTAGAGCAAAGTACTTGAACTTATCGGTTGTGGTGATACTATTTGCTACTGAGACACAACAACTATGTCAACAAATGACCCAAATATAGATTTTTATATATAGATTTTAAGTATTATACTACAGCACAACAGTTTACTGTAGTAAAACCTAAAGAATGTATATTTATTATTATTTGTGAGTGTTTGTTAGTTAATTAGTTCACTAGTTAATACTAACATTGCAGTATGCTGGAGCATTTATATGGTTAAAAACACATCCCTACTGAAAAGGGATAGCTGGTTGGCCATCCTGGTTTTGGATGGGTTTTGGCCATTTCCAGCCTGGTCTTAGCTGGTCAGGCTGAAAAATTATGGTTTTAGCTGCTCATTTTTTCAGCCTGACCAGCTAAGACCAGGCTGGAAATGGCCAAAACCGCTCTAAAACCAGGCTGGTCAACCAGCTAAACCCAGCAAACCAGCCTAGGCTGGTTTAAGCTGGATTTTTCAGCAGGGATAGCATCTTTAAATGACTAATAAATACGATTTTACATGGATGGATGACGCTCAACGTAAACAATGATATACACAACTTGTTTTAGTGAGATGTTTTACACAGTAACGCCTACATCATTCAATTGTTACGTTATCCACGTTATGACGCGAATCAGGCGCGGTTCAGTCACCCAAAAAGATCGTTTAAATGAATACCAGCGAGTCCCTTTGAGTAGATTTGGATGAAATTAAAGGAGTTGTTTTTCAAAAATGATTTCGTAAAACGAAACATGGTTAGCAAACCTATATTTCACCGAAGAAATGCAGCCGTCACTTCGTGCAGCGACGCTGAGGTAAATAAAAAATGCCCGCGCTTTCTGAGAGTGGGGGGAGGGGCGCGTTTGTTTTGACCGTGGAAAGGAACTATTTTTGTTCAGAATTAACATAAATGAATTACCCAGCGAGTACATTCTGACTCCATCGATCTGTTATTTTCCTTAGCTGTTACAGTAAGAAAATAGCTCTTTATATTGGGACTTTTTTGAGCGGTCGCATCAACTCAATAAATAATATCCACCTGCTGAGTACCACAGTAACCTGCGCGAGAAAAGTAGATCCGGCAATTCTGTGTCCGGGTTCTAGAATCGAGTCCTCATTGTTATTTCAATCCTTTACAATTATTTAAAAAATGTAATGCATGCAAGTCACAAGAAGATCATGTATAAAATGCATTTGCACAATGATTAAAAATATTTAACCTGTAAATATCAAAACTGCTGCACTCACAACAACGATTATGTAAATGAATGGAAATCGGAAGTTGGTTGAGGATATTTAATATTTATAAAGCAGTATTTTTTATACATTTAAAACAGATCACAGCTTGTTTATCAGGGTTTCTATTATATTGTATGCATTTCGTGTGAAATTCAGTGTAGGAAATCAAGATATATATAGGCATACTCATCAAACATGCTATTTGATATGCTCTATCACATAATGAAATTGATATGTAAAACAACATTAACTTAAATAAAAAGTTAATAATCATATGACTAGTTGGATGTTTCAGAATTACTTATCAAAACGCATAAAGGATGTATCATTTCACTAAGATAAAAGAAACCTGAAATGGTTGTTTGACCCAGTTGATTAAAGACTCTCCAGTAAAGATGCATCTGAATTATGATAATTATTAGTCCTTTTAAGCTTTTAAACATTTGATGGACTCAATTCTCAATGCTTTAGAATCAACTCCCAACCCTACAAAGCAGCTTGTGTGTTTTAAAAAATCTTTTTTATTTGAAAATATGTGATAATTGTGTTTCTTGAAATCACAATTATTGATTGGGTTTCTCCATTAACAAATATTTGGGTTAAAATGTAACAAAACAATGAAGTATTATGGAGCCCAAATGTACTCACTTGACTATACAGTGCATCCGGAAAGTTGCACTTCACTTGCAGGCTGGGGAAAAATTTCTGCTGCTCTGAAAGTTCCAATAAGCACAGCGGCGGTAAGGAGAACCTTACAGAAGGACAATCATCTGTGCAGCAATCCACCAATCAGGCCTGTATGGTAGAGTGGCCAGACTGAAGACACTCCCCACCTGGAATTTGCTAAAAGGCACCTGAAGGACTCTCAGACCATCAGAAACTAAACTCTCTGCTCTGATGAGACTCAAATTGAACTGTTTGGAGTGAACACCAGGCGTTACATTTGGAGAAAACCAGGCAGCGCTCATCACCAGGCTAATACCATCTCTACAGTGAAGCATGGTGGTGGCAGCATCATGCTGTGGGGATGTTTTTCAGCAGCAGGAACTGGAAGACTAGTCAGGATAGAGGGAAAGATGAATGCAGTAATGTACAGAGACATCCTGAATAAAGACCTGCTTCAGAGCACTCTTGACCTCAGACTGGGGCGACGGTTCATCTTCCAGCAGGACAATGACCCAAAGCACACCGCCAAAATATCAATGGAGTGGCTTCACAACAACTCGGTGGATGTCCTTGAGTGGCCCAGCCAGAGCCCAGACCTAAATCCTATTGAACATCTTTGGAGAGATCTAAAAATGGCTGTACACCGTCACTTCCCATCCAACCTGATAGAGCTTGAGAGGTACTGCAAAGAGGAATGGGCAAAAACTCCCAAAGAGAGGTGTGCCAAGCTTATGGCATCATATTCAGAAAGACTTAAGGCTGTAATCACTAACAAAGGTGCATCAACAAAGTATTGAGCAAAGGCTGTGAATACTGATGTACATGTGATTTTACAGCAATTTTGTACATGTGTACATGTGATTTTACAGCAATTTTCTGTCTTTTTTCACATTGTCATTATGGGGGATTGTGTGTAGAATGTTGAGGAAATAAATCAATTGAATTCATTTTGGAGTAAGGCTGTAACATAAAAAAAATGTGGAAAAAGTGAAGCGCTATTAATACTTTCCGCATGCACTGTATATTTGCAATATGCACCGTAATATATACACATACAAAAGGTAATTTATAATATAATCTAAGATCATATGAACACTGCCTTTTCTTCTCCTTTCATGAAGTCATTAATCATATCAACATTATGTGGCCTTGCATGTCCTACAGTAACAACCCATTAAAAAGTGCAGAAACTAATTAAACTGCAATGCGGCCTCAAGTCAAAGCAACATCAAGTTCAGATTTCATAAATCAGGAAATAAAAGGACATGTAAAATGCTGATTATAGCGCCAAAGCTTCTTTTAATGTAGTATAACAGAAGAATAGGAAAGGAACATTAGTACAAACAAATCGCAAAGGCATTGTGCGTAATATTTACACCAACTGAAATAAATAAATATGCAAGATAACAGTGACATTATGCCCGGAAATAAATCCCAATAATACCGACCAAATACAAAGCTAGCTTATAATACCTCCCATTATTTACCCAAACGCAGTGCGGAAGAGACGTTCTGTGACTGTGCATTAATATGATGCTCAAATGCCTTTTTGTCCATTAGCTTCAATGACCTCAGTGTTAAATTTGGAGAATATTTTAGTTTTAATTCTAGGATGAGTGGAATCAAATCTGACCTTTCAACAACTAGTAACTGGCAACCGTAAAACGGACTGAATGCATGGTCAAACAAGAGCAGCATTTTGATTTAACCACCATCCAGTCAAACAGAGCACTATTTAACCATTTTTAATTGTCCGCACGCAGCTAAAAACAGTCCAGATTGAAAACTACACCAGCCTTCGCCGTTGTTTATCATTCATCAGGCTTAATCTGATTATAATTTCCAGTTTTTTCCTCATTAGTGCTGAATGACGTCTTTATGAGATTACCCTCTTTCCTTTGGTCAGGGCTTGAACACAAACAGTGAAGAGACATGCAAATAACTCATGCACCATGACTAGCAGATTGCATGTATTGCAGTGCTTTTCCTGATGATGGAAAAATGTATGAAGCTTAGGTGCATTTGTGGCGTGCACTGACTGATTTACATAGCCTTCCTCAAAATAACAAAGAGAAACAATGCATCTAAGCACTTTTTAAAAACATTACAATAGCTAGCTACTTTAACAAATGCTTACATCTCATTGAAATATGCACAAAATATAATGCATGGAAATTTGACTGTACATATATTTACAAATGCAGAGTTTATAAATATATAAACATGAGGTCCTCAAGTATCCCTTTTAATGTACGTGATATCTGCTGATAATTCCCAATTAGAGGTTAAGATATCTTTCAAAAACAAAGGTTTAACAGTCCAATGCTTCTCACATACAGTGGTCAAATGCCTTATTTAGACAAAAAAAAATGCATATAAGGGTTAGTTCACCTAAAAATTAAAAGTCTGCTATTGATTTCCTACTCTCATGTTATTTCGAACCCCCGAGACCTTCGTTCATCTTCATAACACAAATTAAGATATTTTAGATGAAATCCTGGAGCTCTCTCTTATTAAAGAGAAGCTCGAATGTACAGATAAGAAACCAAAAACATTGTCAAAACAATGTAATGTAATTATACGAAGCTCCAAGAACACTTCTGTGCACGAAAAAACCTGTAAAAACTGTTTAGTTCACTCATATCTTTTCCTTTGCATCAGGTGAGCATGCATTTATTATGGGCAATATAAAGTTTTGCCGGTAGAATCAACAATGCAACATGCAAGTGTTATAATTTCTTTAGTTAATGGACCTTACGAGGAGGCATTTACGAAGTTTTTTGCTTCACAAAAGTGTTCTTGGAGCATCGTATGATTACAGATGAAGTCACAAAGAATGGATTGACAATGTTTTCTTTTCTGGACTTCCTCTTCTGAATGTCTCTGGAACCTTGCGGTCTATGGACAATCAGGGAGCTCTCAGATTTCATCAAAAATTTCTCAATTTGCGTCCAATATATAAACAAATGTCTCAAGGGAGTGGAACGACATGAGGTTAAATAATTAATAAAAGAATTCTCAATTTTAGATGAACTAGCCCTTTAACTTTGAGTGTTTACTGTAAAAATATAGCATTATTACAAGTCTCACATGTAAGAACTCAAGTTCTGAAATTTCTCCCGCAGGTTTTTAACCAAACTATGTTGATTGTGTTCTGCTTGCTCAAATAAGGACGACGGATGACCGCCATCTATCCATGCACCAAAGTGTTGCTCTTTACTGTTCACCATTTCATCCTGTGAAACAGCATCTAATCTTGATCTCTGATTCTCATTATATTCCTCACCTCCTGTTGCCCTTTCAACTAAAATCAGATTGTTTTTAGCAGAAAGGGTGTCTTCTGGTTGCTCAAATGTGTCTGGCATCCCCACACCAAAGTCTACAGCATTAACTCTACACAACGAAGGCAAACCTTCACCTTCAAGGGTCTTGTTGGAGCATGCAGATTCTGTGGATGTAGTCCTTTGCACTGTGAAACTGCAGAAAGGGGATGAACACGACAATGAACGAGATGCTACAGACTTTTCCAATCCACTGTCCTGAAATCTCTCTGGGAAAGAAGTACTGCGACCCATTGGGAAGAAGCGAGAGGATGCGGACATGCCATCATGCCCATGGTTGTTATATTTGGAGCACAACTCCTTGACATCAGGCCAGTGGAAGGTCTCGGTTTGTACTGGACTTTGTGGTCTCTGGGGGTATAATCTGCAAATGTATGGCAATTGAGGACTTCCAGGAGAACAGAGGCTGGAAGATGAACTAGTACTCTTAGAGTCTGGAATATTGTCCTGCTCATTCAAAGTCAGCAACAGTGTCCTCTCAGGCATACCTAAGCACAAAACGGTAGAGGTTATAGAGTAGGTCAGCTTGGAAATTTAAAGAACTAGTTTTCAGATCGTAGTACAATTATCTGTGAATTGGGATGCAGCAAAAGCCTAAAATCATTAGCCATAAAAGCATAACGGCTAACCCTACCTCTATGGCAGTACACAGGGGAGGAGACCAGAGGGAATTATGTGATTTACTGCAAGGTGCTTCATTGCAGCATTGCATTTTTTCCAATGGTAATTAACTCCCATTAGTAAGATAAGTAAGATAATATCTGCTAGAAACCTATAGGCAAGTGTGTTGGAGCTATGTCATCCCTCCAGAAGCAGGAATGGACAGTAGAGTTTACAGAAAACCACAGATCCAATGATTTCTAAATGGAATAGTTGATTGCAAGGACATAGACAAGTTACTCAAGTGTTTGGGGAGTTACTCAAGAGTTAGTGTAATCATGCATCAATCAAGATCACGAAATCTACTTCACTGTATAACCATGTTCCTATCCATTGAATGCTACATCAAAAACATATCTAGTGTGTAAGTCCTAATCAAAAGTCTGAACTGGTAACCAAAAGGTTGAAGAGAACCACAAATGAGCTATACATCTGGGCAAGACAATTAACTGCAGACTAGGGAATTGTCCCTCAAGTTAAAGCATGTATAGGAAACATTTAAGGATAACCACAAATGAGCTATACCTTTAGGCAAGACCATTAACCTCAAACTAGGGAATTGCCCCTCAAGTTAAAGTGTTTATAAGTAAGAATCAACAGGTCAAAAAAATCAGGTTTAGCTTGAATTCTGTCTTAAGTGTCTACCAAGTCACTACACCCACCTTTCTCTTTTCCCGGAGGCTTCTCTTCGATGACCGATGACAAACTCTTTGGCATAAAATGGCTCTCCGAGATCTTGGGTCTCTGCTTTACCATCGGCTTGCTGTTTTTGATTCGCTGACTGTATTGCCTGGCCAGTTGGAATACTTTATTTTTCATCTTCTCCATATCTTGAAAGATTAGGTCATCCTCACTGGCAGCCCTTAAAGAGATCATTCTTGGCAGTGGAGGGTGGTTCACCCTGTGGCGCTCTTGAGACTTGTATTCCTCATTGTCTTGAGGAACCTTGGGGATGGGGGACGAGGAAGAACTTTCATCGGACTCTTCCAAGATTATTAATGGTTCCCCAAGTCCACTATCTCTAGTTTCTTCTTTCTTCTCTTGAACAGGTATAGACATTTGGGAGTCGTCTAATCCCTTATGTTCTTCTGAAGGCTCAATAATCTCCACTTCCATATCTTTCCACACCTTAACCATGTTCGCAGCTCGCTGGAATTGCTCAGTCCTTTCAGACTCTTTGCCAGTTATTGGAACCACAAAGTCAGAGTTGTCCTTTGCTTTCTTGTCACTATCCGACCCAGTTAGATTAAAGACGGACCATAAAGTTGGCCTTGAAGACCCCCTTCTTTGCAATGGCAAATCTTCATCCACAAAACCATTGAGCTGTTGGCTAAGATTTCGGACTAGGCCAGGAGGGATGTACGAAAGACTCTCTCTTCGTTTAATAGCAAAGTTGGCG
>NC_079451.1:51344428-51376928 GCF_903798145.1 Danio aesculapii | reverse complement strand
TTGACACACAGTGTTTGAGCTAGGTATTGCATTCCTGCTACAAAACACATGCAAGCGCAGGTTGCCAGATTGACGACACCAACAGGAGTGTGCCTGTCCATCAAGCCTAAAGGCTGATTTAGATCGTGTTCTAATTAAAAGCAACAACACACGATAGAAGGAATATTCTCCATATGAAGAGGAGTTTTTGTTCTAACCAACACCTGAAATTGATATATTAGAAAGGCTTCTCACAGCTGAACAACAGAAAACTGACAATGATCAGCTCAGGTGCAGCTCATGTGCTTTATTCAGTGTTAAATGCCAATAATGTGAGTCTGAATGTTGTTTCACATCACAGTTATTACCATACTACTGAAAGCAGCAGCAGCAGATAGTTCACCTCAGATCTGGAGAATGAAATAAACCATCTGAAATTTAACCTCAGAGCTGAGACTCAGTGCAAACCAACACATATCAGTGATTCAGCATCTACATTTAATCATGTTAAAGAGCTTTAATATGTATTAATTAGATTATAAACCTCACCATTTCGCTGGAGTGCAGTGAGTGCACTATTCTGTGCTTCTGAATGGCTGTATTTACATTACTGTTGTGTTTCGTCTGGTGCAAACAGCCAGATTGCTCATCACTGCAAACGCGTGTTGTTCGGACACAGGGTTACAATGTAACCTGCTCACCTAATGTTTACACTCGTAATATTTATATTATTTGCTAATTAATAACCACCTCATGTGAGACTCTGAAACTGCACCTCATTTCGGAGTCTGCTACTGTCCACCAGAGGTCACATTTCAGTCACGGACGCATGCTTTAAGAGCCTTCCTGAATGAATGAATGAAATACGCTGTTTTCCACCAAGGAAACACAAGTGCTGAAATATAATTGGCTAAACTGGCAGTGGGCGGGTTAAACGACCAAAACAAACACAGCTGATCCGGCACGTAACACACATGTTCAAAGCAGAATATCTTGACTTCAGCATTGTTTCTCAGATAAACAAGAATGTTTACTGAGCATGTTTCTGAATATCTGCACACATATGATGGTGTTTTTATGATGCAGAAGAGTCAAAAACTGGCATACAGCACCTTTAATATAGTATATAACTAAAATAAAACAGCAAAACACACATTTTTTGACCCTGGATGACAAAACCAGTCATAAGCTTACTTTTTTTTAAAACTGAGATTTACACCTCAGCTGAAAGCTAAATAAATATGCTCGTTTTATTGATGTGTGGTTTATTAGGACAATATTTGGCTGAGATGCAACTAATAGAAAATCTGCAATCTGAGGGCTCAAAAAATACATTTAAAGCTCTTAATGCACACTACTAATCTACTACTAACAAAATGAGTTGTATATTCACAGAAGAAAATATGATCATTACTTAATGATTTTTGGCATGAAGGAAAAATCAATTTCTTGATTCTTGAAAATACATTTGACCCACACAATGCATTTTTTGGTTCTAGCCAGAAATATATACAGTATCTGTGCAACATAAGACCGGTGTTGTGCTCCAGAGTCACATTTCAGCATTATTAATGGCCAAGCATGCAGACGTGTCAGATTTCAGTTCATGCAGAAATCCATGCACTGTTGCATCAGAAGAAATCAGTCTCAGAGTGCAGAATTTGGAAATGTGATTCAGACAGCACAGCAACGGCTGTCAGGTTATAGATCAGGGCCTGTATTCACAAAACATTTTATCCTAGCACTTAGCAAGAGTTCTCCTAAACCTAAACAATAGTGATGCAGAGTGATGCTCATCAGAGTTCTCTACATATATATGCAGAATTTTAACGATTCAAATGCTGCTTATTGGCAGTGGCGTAAAGGAACTAATTACAAATACTCAAATGACTGTAATTGAGTAGTTTTTCTCAGGAATTGTATTAAGTAGCTTTAAAAATGTGTACTTTTACTTTGCTTTGAGTACATTTTTAATGCTGTATCAGCAGTGGATTAAAGAGTACTGAAAAATCATACTCAAGTAAAAGTACTATTACTTGCCTAAAAATGTAGAGCGAGTAAAAGTCTCTGTTGTAAATATTACTCAAAGTATAAGTAGAGCTTTCAAAAGTACTCAAGAGTAGTGAGTAGTGAGTACTAGGCTGTAAAAAGCTGATGCATTAACGTAACACTCTTTCAAGAGTTCACACTGAGCTGATGATTGATTATAAAGCTTGTTTGGCATGCTGTCCCGTAAGAGAGCTCTGAGCTCATAAGATCCTCGAGCCCGGGGCTCCGTCCCGTTTGCAAGGCGAGAGGGGAGTTTGAGCTCAGGTAGATCTGGAGAACTCCCCTGCTGTAGTAGCTGATGACCAGATAGTGATTGCTCTTAAGAGATAACTACTTACTAGGAGTGTGTCTATGGTGCCGATTTGGATTAGTCAATTAATTTAAGTTGCATGTTTTTGGATGGAAGGGGGAAACCGGAGAACCCACGTGAGCACAGGGAGAACGTGTAAACACACAGAAACGTCAGCTGGCTTGGTAAGGACTAGAATCAGTGACGTTTTTGCTGTGAGGCAACAGTGCTAACCACTGGGCCACCGTGCCACCCATCTAGGAAAGGAGGAGGAGTAGGGGTGGAAGGGGGATTCTTCAAAATGAAGATGGCTGTTATATTGAACTGAGGGTATTTATAGTGGCTTAGGAATCGTCTGATTGGTGAATCATGAATTGAATAATATGGGTCCAGCTGCAAGCAATCATAAGCACGTGATCCTCTCGAAATTAGTTTATAAATAAACTTCAAGTAGTGCATTTAGTGATTGCCTAGCAGTCACACAACGTCATAAGACGTTGATATTAGGTTAGATTTAGGCCGTGATGTCGAGTGATCAAAATTCAATGTCTAGGCAGTATCTAAGGACAATGTTTTTTATGATGTCAAATGATGTTGATATTTGGTTGTGTTAGAAAGTGACCAAAATCCAATGTCGAGTAAACGTCTTTATTCGTCAGGTATGGCAACCAAAATAAAACATCTAATAGACGTCATAGTGGTAACGTCCACACAATGTCAAACTGTAACATCATTAGATGTTGATATTTGGTTGATTTTAGGTTGGACGTTGGACATTGTTGTCAGCCTAACGTTGAGTTCTGATGTCAACCTGATTTTCATTTCCAAACAAAATACGACATCCCCACGATTTTAAGGTACACCGTCAATCTGACGTCATGTTGACATCTTGTGCCTGCTGTGTGTTTAAAGCCATTTCGGTCATCATACAGTAAACATCTGTCATCTTCTCATCAGTGACATGCATCTAAACAGTGTCTGGGTCAATGCGTGTACAGATTTTGGACGTCTTCTTGGACACTTTTAATGCTTCCAAACAGTTTGCTGCAATTATAAATGGCCCATGTCTTGAGGTAGTTCATTATGATGCGATTTACCTTCTGTGTGTGATTTGATTGGACAGGAGTCACACGACTGATTTTTCTAATCCCCATAAACAAGAAAAAAATAAAGTAGGAACTGCAGATTCAAGGAAAGTAGTGGAGTAAAAGTACAGATACAGCAATAAACATGTACTCAAGGGAAAGTAAAAGTTTATAAGACTACTTAGTGAATTACAATTCCTGAGAAAAACTACTCAATTACAGTCATTTGAGTATTTGTAATCGGTACTTTTACTCTTTATACTCTTTTACTCTTTTTAAGTGTCGGTACTTTTACTCCACTACTTTCCTTCAAACTGCAGGAATCTTCTTTATTTTTTCTTCCAATAAAAATTGGCTGAGCAGTCTTGTGATTCCTGTCCAATCAAATCGCACACAGAGGGTAACTCGCATCATAATGAACTACCTCAAGACATGGGCCATTTATAATTGCAGCAAACTGTTTGGAAGCATCAAAAGTGTCCAAGAAGATGTCCAAAATCTGAACCCCGCAATGGCCCAGACACTGTTTAGATGCATGTCACTGATGAGATGATGACAGATGTTTACTGTATGATGACTGAAATGGCCGTAAACACCCAGCAGGCACAAGATGTCAACATGATGTCAGATTGACATTGCATTTTGTTTTGAAATAAACATCGTTTTGACATCAGAACCCCAACATCCAACCTAAAATCACATCAGAACCCCAATGTCCAACGTCGGACCTAAAAATCAAACAAATGTCAACATCTAATGATGTTACAGCTTGACGTTGTGTGGACGTTACCACTTTGTCATCTATCAGACGTTGGATTTCGGTTGCCATACCTAGATGTCATTATGACATTGGTTTAAGATGTTGGCTCGACGTTGTATTTTGGTCACTTTCTAACACAACCTAAATCCTTAGACGCTGCCTAGACATTGAATTTTGGTCACCTGACATCACAACCTAAATCTACCCTAATATTAGCGTCTTATGATGTTGTGTGCCTGCTGGGTAATAACTAAATGCACTACAGAATATTACGTTTGCACACATCCACAAATTACATGTAAATACTACTCTTGCGTACTTCAGAAAGGTCTACTTTTTACTCATACTTTGAGTAATATTTACAACAGTGACTTTTACTCTACTTGCACTACATTTTCAGGTAAGTAATAGTACTTTAACTTAAGTATGAGTTTCAGTACTTTTTCCACCACTGCTTATTGGACATTACATCATTTAATGCGACTATGCATGACTACGGAGAGCTTACAACCTACTAACTACGTTTTGCCTTCAGAACATGTGGTGCACACCTACCCACATGCTTTGTGAATACAGCGTCTGCAGAAACAGAAAGTGACTGAATCTCACCGTTGTGACGTGATCAGAAAGCAAAGCCTTGGCTCTATAGCGCCAGCAGGAGATGGCGGCCATTACTGAACTGGCAAAATCTGCTACCTGCTCATTTCCCATCAGCCCCTGCTCTTCATTTTCCATCAGCCCCTGCTCTCCCCTCTCTTCTTGAACTGCTTTGACTTCATCCAGAGATCCAGAGCTCGACTCGTGCCCGTTTTCAGCCTGGTCTGGGTTTGTTTTCTCAGTGTGGAGAGCAGAAAGATGCTGCTTATCTGCTAGCAGAGCTCCTTCACTCTCTGCATGCTGAACACAACACAACATTAAATATCATTATTTTAGATTTTATATATATATGTATGTGTATATATAAAGAATACATACATATATATATATATACATACATACACATATATATATATATATATATATATATATACACACACACAAAAAAGTTAAAATAGTGAAATATTACTGCTATTTAAACATATTTATAATTGTTATTTATTTATGTGACAAAGCTGAATTTGATGCATCATCTCTCCAGTCTTCAGAGTCACATGATGCTTCAGAAATTATTTTGGAATATTTACATTTGTTTTAATGTTTTTGAGTCTCTGCATAATTTAATATAATTGCTACTTAAACGAGTGTTTTTCTAAGTGAATATATATTTTAAAATTTTTATTTATTTCTGTGATGCACAGCTGAATTTTATGCATCATTTCATCAGTGTTCAGGCTTTAAAAACTCGTCTGAATGGATGTTTTGTTATTAACTACTGTGCAAAATTGTGAAATGATTAAAATAATTGAAAAAATGTCTCTTCTGCTCACCAAAGTTGCATTTATTTTATAATAAAAAGCGTAAAATATTATTGCTATTTAAATGATGACTATTTAAATACATTTTGAAGTGTAATTTATTTTAGCGATTTAAAGCTGAATTTTATGCATCATTTCTCCAGTGTTCAGACTTCAAACACTCGTCTGAATGGATGTGCTGTTATTATCTACTGTGCAAAATTGTGGAATAATTAAAATAATTGTAAAAAATGCATTTATTTGATTAAAAAAAATGTTAAAATAGTGAAATATTACTGCTATTTAAATATATTTATAATTGTTATTTATTCATGTGACGTAAAGCTGAATATTTATTTTTACAATTTTTATTTATTTCTGTGATGCAAAGCTGAATTTTATGCATCATTTCATCAGTGTTCAGGCTTTAAAAACTCGTCTGAATGGATGTTTTGTTTTTAACTACTGTGCAAAATTGTGAAACGATTAAAATAATTGATTAAAATCATTTAAAAAGTTGCATTTATTTTATAATAAAAAAGTAAAACATTTAAATGATGACTATTTAAATACATTATGAAGTGTAATTTATTTTAGTGATTTAAATCTGAATTTTATGCATCATTTCTCCAGTGTTTCAGACTTTAAAAACTCGTCTGAATGGATGTGCTGTTATTAACTGCTGTGCAAAATTGTGGAATAATTACAATTTTTTTTTTTTTCTGCTCATCAAATGTGCATTTATTGGATTTAGAGATAAAAGAGATAAAATAATTCAATATTATTGCTATTTAAAATAGTGCCTTCTATGTAAATATATTGTGAAGTATAATTTATTTTAGTGATGTAAAGCTGATTTTTTTGCATTATTTCTCCAGTGTTCAGAGTCTCATGATCCTTCAGAAATCACACTAATGTGAGGATTTTTGTGGAAACTGCGAGAACTTCATTTTATATTCTTTGACACTTTGTTGTGCTCTTTATTTATAGTTTTCCCTTAAAAGTGTAATTACTTCAAATGTTTGCCTGCTAGTGTAAGCCTGTGCAGATCTTACCTTAAGTGTGTCTGTGGAGGATGAAGATGATGAAGACGATGATGCAAAGACCAACAAAGAACAAAAACAAAACATTAAAAACACATTATTAACATATATATATATAAATAAATAATATAAATAAATGAATATAAATATATATATATATATATATATATATATATATATATATATATATATATATATATATATATGTATGTAAACAACACAACTTTACTTTGAAAAAATATTTTAAATAAATTAAATGATCATTTATTATTTGAAACTATATAAATATTTAAAACAAATTAAACTAATTGAATATTGAACAGTTCTGTGTGGTTCTTAAATATGATTGGCTGACAGCCATTAGATATTCTGCCATAACAGCACTCATACAGCCTCTTCACCCTTGTGTATTACTCCACTCACATAGCCGCTGATCAGTAAACTCACTACAGTTTGACAAATATTGCAGCTGTTGGACAACATAATCAGTGGTGTAGTCCTTGCTATACGCACAAATACTCAGTATGCCTACTTTTTTCCACGAGCTGTTTGAGTATTACGACTTCTGAGGATCATACTCTCGGTATACTCACTTGTTTTGGTGATTAGACTTCCCTAATTTTTGTGCATTGAGTATTTGAGTTTTTCGAAGATCACAACAAATCAGCTGAATGACGTCTTGCTGAAACGTTCAAGTAAAATTGTAAAACAGCATGGGCGTCGCTTTAGGCCTCCTATATTTCCATTCAGCCCCCCTAACACTTTTGCGATTACCTGTACACTACTAAATGACCGCCTCTGTCCCCTTTAAATTTGATTTAAAAATGGTGGCAAAATCCCGCTCCTGAACTCGTTTTTTAGTTAGTCAGCAAACCACAGCTGTGCAGTGTGTATATATATATATATATATATATATAGTTACGTTTCACGTATGTTTTGTTTGTTCTGTTTTGCGTGCTCTTCTCTCTTTTCCGCTGTGTGTCATGTGCTGGTTCTAGGTGTGCAACCATTGGTCCAAGGAGCTGTCAATCACCATCGACACGCCAATCAGAACCGGGTCCGCTCCATATAAAAGCCGTGCGCTTGCGCTGTTCTTCAGGAGCGCTTGGCTCACAGCCAGTCTCCTCACTTGTGTCGGCCAGCCTGTTCATCTGTGTTTTGCTTACGATTTGCTGTGTTCTAGTTTTCTCTTTATCAAGAGACTGCTTTATTAGATATGCTCAGACAAAATCTCATATAATCCAATTCTCACAAAGATCGTTCAACTTCTCACTAGATAATAACTGAGCTGCAAGTTGAACGATCTTTGTGAGAATTGGATTATATGAGATTTTGTTTTGCTAATGGCTAACAGTGTGTACTTTACCAGAACTCTAGTAATGTGAGCAGTTTAGAATATTTATTTGTTAGTTAGTTTAAGGAGGCGTTGCCACATGTGTAATTTTGTTTTGAGGTTATGAAGTTTAGTTAAGCTACGTGCTGAAGATTACGGTTTTGTTTCTGCATTTTTCTTTGGTTAGTCAGTTTAGTGGGTTGGGGTTTAGTTAGATCGTTTTGTTATATTTATTTCTTTGTTTTGGCAACACTCCTATTTTCTTTAATTCGATTATTTAACATTACATTTATAATACATTCTCTATTCATTGTCTGATATTCACTGAATAATAAATACTTAATTTGTTTCACTTAACAAGTGGTTGTTTTCTCATTCACCCAGCATCAGTAGACTCACTGATTGTTACGTTTCATCCTCTTTAATATCTTAACAACTTAAACACGTAACAATATATCTATATATATATATATAAATGAAATTAATCAAAGATACATTGACTTTCGTCGTTTCTTTGCCTACTTTTAAAATTTGGATTGGGTGGATAATAGTACACCACCTATTTTTTTAGGACTACACCACTGAACATAATGTACTGTTGAGAATGTAGTTGTTTAGATTGCAATTATGCAGTTTATTTATAAGGATTTCCGGAACTACGTCATATCATTAATATCATTGAAGATTTTTAAACTCTTTATTTTTTATAATTTATTAGAATGATTATAAAGATTTTTAAAACCATTTAAGATTTTTTTTTAATCAAACTTTGATGCATCACATACTTTTGTTCATATCTCGGACAGTTGCAGTTTATTTATAAGGATAGTGCCTGTCATACTGAGCAGAGCAGATGGTAACGTTCTGCACAAGATGGAGACAGAGACCGCATAATAAGTCCTTAGAGAAGGAAAAACTGAGCATAAATATCAAACTAAGCTGATCAAATCATTACAGAACAGGTAAGTGACACTATGTCAATCTCTCTCTTTTCTATGTTGTAGTGCTGTATTTATACTATAGTAATCTGCTAGTGTTTGCTTTGCTTTGGCGTTTTTCAGGATTAATTATTGTGATCTTCCGATTTCAGCAGAGAAATACTGGGAAATCTCTGTAGACTGATGGCATTTCATGCTGTTCAGCCTTATCATCTTATAATGTGAGCAAAATCAGCTGTTTTGTCTTCACATTAGACATTACGCTAGAGAATCATTCAAACACTAGCTCTAAAGTGATAATGGTGAATTAGTAATGGTTTCTGCTGTTCTGACGTCAGCTGTAGATGTGTATAAATGGCGGAAGAAAGTAGTTCCTCATACAAAAGGGTTTTTTAGACTCTCCATGTTCGATTTTCTCTTTCATACACACGATTATATGCAGTTTAACTGTTGTATAAATGGAATATCACTCTCGTAGCAGTGTGATATGGCTGTATATCATCACTGGTGGGACACTAAGGCCTCCTAGTTCTTAATATAATTAATAGTATCTGACACTACTTTTAAAAATACTTCATTGCTCGTCCACATACTTGACTCTTATTATAAACCCTGTTTTTTTTGCAAATACTGTATTAAAATGTGTCTATGTTCTGGCAGCTTTATGCAAAGATAATTAAATTAACAGTGAACAAAATGCACACAATACGAGCTAGTACACTAGTAGTACGCTATAACTGATTAAAGCGAGGCTGGAAATGAAGACTTCATCTAAAACCGCAAGACTGAGAAAGACAGAAAGAGCTGCGGGGCTTTTCTGCTTATGTTCTGCTCATCTGAATGAATAATGGAGGCAGAAACAGAAAGAGGACAAAGCAGAGCTGATGAGCTGAATAATTAAATTCATTAATGATCAGCCCTTTGATCTGACGCAGGCCACGCCCACCAGCCTTTGATGATGCAGGACGCATGCAGGACACACACACACACACACACACACACCTGCATCAGGCCACATGATTACAAACTTTCTGCTCATCTCTGATCTTTTGTTTAACAAGCTTCTTTAATCAGTGGACAAGAAACAGGAAACATACTGAAAATATATAATGGATATAAATATATGTGTCTTTGATGACAGTATTCAATAAAAAAATATATTTAGATTACATTTTAAAAATCATAGAGGCTTTTCAAATGACAGTAAAAACAAATATATAAACAAATATATATATATATATATATATATATATATATATATATATATATATATATATATATATATATATATATATATATATATATATATATATATATATATATATATATATATATTTATACTTAAAAAAACAGATAAACAATATAATATAATAAAGTAAATCAAAGTTTTAAAATAAACAGACCAAAACATGAATTACCCAATCAAAATGTAGGTAAACATAATGTAAACAATGTAAATAAAATGGACAAATAAATAATAATATAATTTAATATAAATTTAATATAATATAATATAAATAATAATATAATTTAATATATACATTTTAATAAAGCAGCGTCTTTGATGATAAAAACAGAATGTACCTTTATTTAAAACGTCTTTAAAGAAGCTATTCCCATTTTAAATGCACATACTTTAATAATAATAAAACATTATAGTTTATTTGCAAATATGGAAATGAAAATGAGTTCTTTTCCTAAAAATCAATAAAACTGCTCCTGGAAAATAATTTGATAAAAACTAAATAAACACTTACTAAAAATAAATAAAACAATGTGCTAGAATATCAATAAAAATAAAACCCCTAAATCAAATTAAATATAGAATTAAACTAAATTATAATAAACTAAATAAATAAATTAAACTAAATTATATAAATTATAAAAAAAACTAAATCAAATAAAAAATAAATTAAATAATCATTAATGTGCAAAGTATCTAAATAAATCTAAACAAAACACTATAGTGATAATAATAATATACAAAAAATACTTGCAAATATGGAAAGGTGTCAAATTAAGACAAATAAATTATTATATTACCTAATAAAAATATTATAAAATATTATTATTATACAAATATTGTTGTGCCTTTATCATAACAAATTTCTTCCATATTCTCACTATATTATACTCAGGGTCTCTGCAGATATCATAATGTCAAATTTAAGACTTTTTAAGACCTTTTTAAGACCATTAAGTTAATTAATTTAATTTAAGACCTACATCACAATATCAAAAACACGCACACACATACAGAGAAAATGCAAAATCTCAACATTAGTGGTCAAATAAATGTATTCATATTGAACAGTACTAAAGACAGGTTAGCTGCACCCTTAAACTACAGAAAAAACAAACATCTTAATGCTGATTTATACTTTCGCCTGACGCTGCATCGCGCAGCTCACGAAACGGACGAGGCTTTTATACTTGACGCATTCGCCATTGAGATATTCTTTTAAATGAGGGGGTGGTCAAAAGAAACAGAGTAAAAACAGTCGGATGAACAGAGAAGTAGAACGTTTCCAGAACTAGGTCATATCATTAATTTCATTGAAGGCTTTAAAACTAATTTTATTTATTGCGACTTCCTGAATTGTCCTTAAGTCGCTGGAGAGGCAGTAAGGGTCCTTTTAATTTGTGACGCGCTAATGGCTGATACAGACACGCTGAGCCCAAGATGTTTTAGCAAACTTTATATATATAGTTGAAACATGACAAACAAAACATGAATTTGTGAGTTAAATACCAGTTGTCTATGGAGCTGATTATTGCATTGTACAGGGTTGTTGCGGTTGCTATGGCGTTGTTGCGTTTGCTGTGGCGTGTTCTGTGGCGTGTGCTGTGGCGGTCAACAAAAAAGTACAGTGACCCCACTCTCCTTCTCCCCTCCTAACACCTGTGTGATTGTGCACGAGCTTTATTTGGTCTAGCAGGTGCGAGGTAGGCTCACGTGACTAAAAACATTAAATGTCACTGTGAAACCCAAACTAATACAAATAAACATTATAATTAAGTGAAAAGTAATATGGCTCCTATATTATTAATAGTATCTTTTTTTATTCATTATAATGATTCTAAAGATTTTTATAACGTTTCAAAATTTTTTAAATCAAACTTGCATCACTTGCTTCTGCTCGTATCTCACACAGTTTTACCTATTAAAGTAAATATTAATAGCAACAGGACATGGGTTGCTCTACACATATATTTTTTTATTTTGGCAAGAATAAAAGCAAAAAACAAACAAACAAAAAAACAAGCACACTTACTAAAAATACTGACATTTTATTTTAATTTGCCCTCATAACAATTCACACAATGTCTGGCTAGATTCTGTCCTCTACTTATAAGCTAAAAAGGAATAATGGTCCAACAATCCTGACGATTATCACCAATAAAGCCCAGAAACAGGGCATCAGTATATTGTAAACCGACAGGTTCATATATTCCTTTCCAGTTATCAAAGACATAAATTGATCCTTAATTTTAGTTTGTAACTTGTAAACTGTTGTAAATTCTAAATTGTAATATATACATCAGTGTAAAACCTATGACTGGTTGCAAAACATATTCTGTAATATTAAAACCACCCGAGTCTTCACTTTTGCATGGCCTCTTTTTTGGTTTTAACAAACTTATCCCTCAGGTTTTACCAAACTTTTACAAAAAAATTCCTCTTTTCCCACTGCTGTTGCAATTTCTAGCCAAGAATTATTGGTCATCTGGTTATCCCTATGATCACGCATGGACTGATCATAAAGATGTCTGTACAGTCATGCCTGTTTCAGACAAAATCTCTTCAAAGTGATTCATATTCAACTCAAATCAAACGCGGCGCCACGCGAACTGTTCACTCCAGTCTCAAAACATTTCGTGAGCTCCGCCAGCCGAAATCAGGTCGCGATGACATCACATTCGCCACACGCACTGAGTTTAATAACAGAAAGCTGATTGGCTATTGCATGTTGGTCTCATTTCTAGTTGTAATATCGCAAATTACATTTGGACTAGCGAAATAAAGAACTACAACACCACGAAAACCAAGCAACAACAACAAAAAAGAATTTAAATGAGCATTAGATGTAGCGCTACATGGACATTGGGAAAATAAGACCTGTGTAAAAATATTAAGACCGAGAACAGCGAATTTAAGCCATTTTAAGACCTAAAATTTAGTATATAGGTAACCCTATATACTACATGTGCTATAAAAGCCTAACGAATAAACTAGGATCCTCAAAAGCATTCAATAAACTGTTATCATGCTTTCTAAAAATGAGAATTATTAGTCTACTGAGAAATATTTAAACTTTAATGGAGTTTTAAACAAAATATTTACCTTTATTACTCCGGACACTTCGTTTTGCTGGTTCTGTGAATGAAAACATGTGATCAGAAATCAAACTATTATTGGGAGTAAATTGAGTTCTGCTATTAACTTTATTCATATTTCAAGTGCTCGTATTTCCACACCAGAGCGTCTGCGTTCCTTCACGGCATCTGTGGAGAAATCTTCATTCTGACATGACGACGTGCTCTTCAGCCTGTCTGGACTGTAGCGATACTTTACAGGGCCTGAAGGAAGACAGGAGGAGACATTTACTATTGAGATCAACAATCCAGAGTCAAACGTATCTGATATTATTTTTAGTAAAACAAATATAGTAAATGAAAAAACTGTGACCTGCAAATAACCAAGATAAAAATCTGAAAAAAACACTACAGAAAACACATACTAAAAATCAATAATATGATCAAAATATTACCAGAAACTACATGATTTGAAATGTAAAACAAATTAAATGCTTACTAATACTTTATTAAACATCAAAGCTTTAAATTATTATTTATAAATATATATATTCATTCATTTCCTTGAATTTCCCACAGCGGAATGAACCGCCAACAATTCCAGCATATGTTTTACACAGCGAATGCCCTTCCAGCGGCAACCCAGTACTATAAGAAAAACCCATACACACTCACTTATTTACACACGCGCACGCACGCACGCACGCACGCACGGACACACGGACGCACGGACGCACGCACGCATGCACACACACACACACACCAAGGCCAGTTTAGCTTATTCAATTCACCTATAGCGCATGCGTTTGGACTGTGGGCATCCGCTGTGTAAAACATATGCTGGAATAGTTGGCGGTTCATTCTGCTGTGGTGACCCCTGATAATCAGAGACTGAAAGTGAATAAATGATGCTCTACAGAAGCACAGCTCACCTGCTGAATGCATGTCCAGAATGGCGTCTTTGGCCTGAGAGTGATGAGAAAGAGAGCGGATGTTTTACTGCAGCACACAGACTGATGGATCTGCGCTATAACAGGCTGGTTCACCTACCTTCTGTGGTATAACAGCGTGGTGATTCTCCAGAATGAGTCTCTTTATATGATGAGCCCAGAGCTTCTTCTCCTCCACTGTTCTGGCCTGAAGAAAAACAGATACACAGACACACACACACACACACACACACACACAGGTCAGCAATGTCTGAACTACAACAAAAAAACCTCACACAAAATCACAAATCATTTAACTCTTTTCAAGAAGGTCGCTGGTTCGAGCCTCAGCTGGGTCAGTTGTCATTTCTGTGTGGAGTTTACATGTTCTCCCCGTGTTGGTGTGGGTTTCCTCCAAGTGCTCCAGTTTCCCCCACACTCCAAACACATGCGCTATAGGGGAATTGATTAACTAAATTGGCCATAGTGTATGAGTGTGAATGAGAATGTATGGGTGTTTCCCAGTGATGGGTTGCAGCTGGAATGACATCCGCCGTAGTATGTACCACACATCTGCAAACATCAGGTCATGTGTGAGTTTGTAGACACAGGTTAACACGTCTACAACAATAATAATCATGGGTTTATCAACTGCGATAAAACATGGTTTTGTCATTTAGAGCTGTTCTGAGAAAATATCAGCGTGAGAGTAATGTAGAGACATGTAAACACAAGTACATGGAAACAATCACAGCATGACATATGTTGACTGATAAAGATATCGAAACCAACCTTGCCATGCAGACCCGGTTACCTCAGTTAGATAGATCGGTTGATGCATGTACTGAACCATTTGACTTGGGTTCGAATCCCGTTGATGACATGTCAATTATAATTATTTATTTACAGTAATTTTGTTTATATACTGTTCTGCTACACAAATATTAAAATCAATAATGTTTGCACTGACACCCAGTAATAAGGATCTTTATTTGATATGGGCATGTTGTGTTGCTGTGAAAAAGTGACGAATCTGCAAACGTGAATAGTTTACATCACCAGTTAACACGGACACCAGTTAAACCGTAACACGGCTTCATTCAGTTTACTGTTAAGAGTCCTCAAGCAGATGTTTACACCGTGTACACTTGACATCATGTCTATGATTACAGCGTACGAGTGGCCCTCATTAAAATATTGAACACATTGATGGAGTGATGCAGTATGTCTGGTGTTTCTGTCTGGTCTGCGTCCTTTATAAACTCCAAGGACCGACCACACGTAAAGCAAAACCGCGTTAAGCTGCTCATGTGTTTGCCGCAAAACATCCCTCGACTCGACCGCAGTCCATGTTCGGTCACCATAGACTTTATATACACCATGTATTCCACAGCACGAACTTACCGGGCTCACCAACAACAACACTTTTTCCCGCCTCACTCCCGGTGTGTCATACATTCCACGTCACTTCCGGTGTGTGGTACATTCCACGTCACTTCCGGTGTGTGGGACATTCCACGTCACTTCCGGCGTGTGGGACATTCCACGTCACTTCCGGCGTGTGGTACATTCCACGTCACTTCCGGCGTGTGGGACATTCCACGTCACTTCCGGCGTGTGGGACATTCCACGTCACTTCCGGCGTGTGGGACATTCCACGTCACTTCCGGCGTGTGGGACATTCCACGTCACTTCCGGCGTGTGGGACATTCCACGTCACTTCCGGCGTGTGGGACATTCCACGTCACTTCCGGCGTGTGGGACATTCCACGTCACTTCCGGCGTGTGGGACATTCCACGTCATTTCCGGCGTGTGGGACATTCCACGTCACTTCCGGCGTGTGGGACATTCCACGTCACTTCCGGCGTGTGGGACATTCCACGTCACTTCCGGCGTGTGGGACATTCCACGTCACTTCCGGCGTGTGGGACATTCCACGTCACTTCCGGCGTGTGGGACATTCCACGTCACTTCCGGCGTGTGGGACATTCCACGTCACTTCCGGCGTGTGGGACATTCCACGTCACTTCCGGCGTGTGGTACATTCCACCTCACTTCCGGCGTGTGGTACATTCCACGTCACTTCCGGCGTGTGGGACATTCCACGTCACTTCCGGTGTGTGGTACATTCCACGTCACGTCCGGTGTGTGGTACATTCCACGTCACTTCCAGTGTGTGGTACATTCCACGTCACTTCCAGTGTGTGGTACATTCCACGTCACTTCCGTGTGTGGTACATTCCACGTCACTTCCGGTGTGTGGTACATTCCACGTCACTTCCGGTGTGTGGTACATTCCACGTCACTTCCGGTGTGTGGTACATTCCACGTCACGTCCGGTGTGTGGTACATTCCACGTCACTTCCGGTGTGTGGTACATTCCACGTCACTTCCGGTGTGAGGGACATTCCACGTCACTTCCGGTGTGTGGTACATTCCACGTCACTTCCGGTGTGTGGGACATTCCACGTCACTTCCGGTGTGTGGGACATTCCACGTCACTTCCGGTGTGTGGTACATTCCACGTCACTTCCGGTGTGTGGGACATTCCACGTCACTTCCGGTGTGTGGTACATTCCACGTCACTTCCGGTGTGTGGGACATTCCACGTCACTTCCGGTGTGTGGTACATTCCACGTCACTTCCAGTGTGTGGTACATTCCACGTCACTTCCAGTGTGTGGTACATTCCACGTCACTTCCAGTGTGTGGTACATTCCACGTCACTTCCAGTGTGTGGTACATTCCACGTCACTTCCGGTGTGTGGGACATTCCACGTCACTTCCGGTGTGTGGGACATTCCACGTCACTTCCGGTGTGTGGGACATTCCACGTCACTTCCGGTGTGTGGGACATTCCGCGTCACTTCCGGTGTGTGGGACATTCCACATCACTTCCGGTGTATGGTACATTCCACGTCACTTCCGGTGTGTGGGACATTCCACGTCACTTCCAGTGTGTGGTACATTCCACGTCACTTCCGGTGTGTGGGACATTCCACGTCACTTCCGGTGTGTGGTACATTCCACGTCACTTCCGGTGTGTGGTACATTCCACGTCACTTCCGGTGTGTCGTACATTCCACGTCACTTCCGGTGTGTGGGACATTCCACGTCACTTCCGGTGTGGTACATTCCACGTCACTTCCGGTGTGTGGGACATTCCACGTCACTTCCAGTGTGTGGTACATTCCACGTCACTTCCGGTGTGTGGGACATTCCACGTCACTTCCGGTGTGTGGGACATTCCACGTCACTTCCGGTGTGTGGGACATTCCACGTCACTTCCGGTGTGTGGGACATTCCACGTCACTTCCGGTGTGTGGTACATTCCACGTCACTTCCGGTGTGTGGTACATTCCACGTCACTTCCGGTGTGTGGTACATTCCACGTCACTTCCGGTGTGTGGTACATTCCACGTCACTTCCGGTGTGTGGTACATTCCACGTCACTTCCGGTGTGTGGTACATTCCACGTCACTTTCGGTGTGTGGTACATTCCACGTCACTTTCGGTGTGTGGGACATTCCACGTCGCTTCCGGTGTGTGGTACATTCCACGTCACTTCCGGTGTGTGGGACATTCCACGTCACTTCCGGTGTGTGGTACATTCCACGTCACTTCCAGTGTGTGGTACATTCCACGTCACTTTCGGTGTGTGGTACATTCCACGTCACTTCCGGTGTGTGGTACATTCCACGTCACTTCCGGTGTGTGGGACATTCCACCTCACTTCCGGTGTGTGGGACATTCCACGTCACTTCCAGTGTGTGGGACATTCCACGTCACTTCCGGTGTGTGGGACATTCCACCTCACTTCCGGTGTGTGGGACATTCCACGTCACTTCCAGTGTGTGGTACATTCCACATCACTTCCGGTGTGTGGTACATTCCACGTCACTTCCGGTGTGTGGTACATTCCACGTCACTTCCCGTGTGTGGGACATTCCACGTCACTTCCAGTGTGTGGTACATTCCACGTCACTTTCGGTGTGTGGGACATTCCACGTCACTTCCAGTGTGTGGTACATTCCACGTCACTTTCGGTGTGTGGGACATTCCACGTCGCTTCCAGTGTGTGGTACATTCCACGTCACTTCCGGTGTGTGGGACATTCCACGTCACTTCCGGTGTGTGGTACATTCCACGTCACTTCCAGTGTGTGGTACATTCCACGTCACTTTCGGTGTGTGGTACATTCCACGTCACTTCCGGTGTGTGGTACATTCCACGTCACTTCCGGTGTGTGGGACATTCCACCTCACTTCCGGTGTGTGGGACATTCCACGTCACTTCCAGTGTGTGGGACATTCCACGTCACTTCCGGTGTGTGGGACATTCCACCTCACTTCCGGTGTGTGGGACATTCCACGTCACTTCCAGTGTGTGGTACATTCCACATCACTTCCGGTGTGTGGTACATTCCACGTCACTTCCGGTGTGTGGTACATTCCACGTCACTTCCGGTGTGTGGTACATTCCACGTCACTTCCCGTGTGTGGGACATTCCACGTCACTTCCGGTGTGTGGTACATTCCACGTCACTTCCGGTGTGTGGTACATTCCGCATCACTTCCGGTGTGTGGTACATTCCACGTCACTTCCGGTGTGTGGTACATTCCACGTCACTTCCGGTGTGTGGTACATTCCACGTCACTTCCCGTGTGTGGGACATTCCACGTCACTTCCGGTGTGTGGTACATTCCACGTCACTTCCCGTGTGTGGGACATTCCACGTCACTTCCGGTGTGTGGTACATTCCACGTCACTTCCGGTGTGTGGTACATTCCACGTCACTTCCGGTGTGTGGTACATTCCCTTTCCGTAAGGAATCTGTAATTGTAAATGTGTTTCGGGACTTGTGTTTTGCGTTTTGTTCATTTTTTTCTGAAATGTAAATTTGTTTGGTCCTTGGTAAAATAGTTTCTCCTATATAATTGTGTCTTTATGATTGGTAAAAATGTTTTTTAAAATGTAAATTGGTCTCATTTGTTTCACACTTTGTAATATTGTTTTGCACTTCCCGGCCACCGTATATCTCAGCAGTTTGCCGCCAATGGCTGATCTCACTTCTCTATGGTGTTTGACAGAGAAAAAGGTCCCTCTGCGTGTTTTCAGCAGTATAGTGGGGACGGAGAGCTGTTCAGAAACGCTAGCTGAAACGCCAGTGTGGACGCGAATCGTTTTCACTCAAACACCATTTTAAAACTAAAACCTATCAGCGTAAACGAGGCCTGAGTGTGTGTGTGTGTGTGTGTGTGTGTGTGTGAGAGAATATATGAGTGTGTGCTTATGTGTGAGCTAGTGAGTATGTGTGCATGAGAGAGAGAGAGAGAGAGAGAGAGAGAGAGAGAGAGAGAGAGAGAGAGAGAGAGAGAGAGAGAGAGAGAGAGAGAGAGAGAGAGAGAGAGAGAGAGAGAGAGAGAGAGAGAGAGAGAGAGAGAGAGAGAGAGAGAGAGAGAGAGAGAGAGAGAGAGAGAGAGAGTATGTGTAAGTGTGTGTGTGTGTGTGTTTATACACACCTGAACCGTGTGCGGCTGCTTCGGGTGTTTGTAATGAGTAACACTGAAGCGAAGCAAATCTTTGGCGCTTTCTATCAGCATCAGAGTGGAGCACTGAACACAACAGGTCACAGCAGAGCATTAGAAACAGCAGAACACTGCAGCAACATGGAGGATAAAATATTCAACACATTTATATTCACAAACATACAAATAAAAATGATCTGAGTGATTGAAATATGAAGTATTAATTAAATCATGGTTACTGAACAAAAAATAAATCAATAATTCATCAAATAATTAATTATAAAATAGGGCGACGCAGTGGTGCAGTAGGTAGTGCTGTCGCCTCACAGCAAGAAGGTCGCTGGTTCCAGCCTCAGCTGGGTCAGTAGGCGTTTCTGTGTGGAGTTTGCATGTTCTCCCTGCGTTCGTGTGAGTTTCCTCCGGGTGCTCCGGTTTCCCCAACAGTCCAAAGACATGTGGTACAGGTGAATTGGGTAGGCTAAATTGTCTGTAGAGTATGTGTGGGAATGAGTGTGTATGGATGTTTCCCAGAGATGGGTTGGGCATCCGCTGCGTAAAACATATGCTGGATAAGTTGGCGGTTCATTCCGCTGTGGCGACCCCGGATTAATAAAGGGACTAAGCCGAAAAGAAAATGAATGAATGAAATGCATAAAGTGTGTGTGTGTGTGTGTGTGTACCGAGATGTGTGTCTTGTAGACATAGTGCTCTCCTCTATTCTTGGTGAGTGAGTGAGTGAGTGTGTGTGTGTGTGTGTGTGTGTGTGTGTGTGTGTGTGTGTGTGTGTGTGTGTGTGTGTGTGCGTGTGTGTACGTGTGTGTACCGAGATGTGTGTCTTGTAGACATAGTGCTCTCCTCTCTTCTTGGTGAGTGAGTGAGTGTGTGTGTGTGTGTGTGTGTGTGTGTGTGTGTGTGTGTGTGTGTGCGTGTGTGTACGTGTGTGTACCGAGATGTGTGTCTTGTAGACATAGTGCTCTCCTCTCTTCTTGGTGAGTGAGTGAGTGAGTGTGTGTGTGTGTGTGTGTGTGTGTGTGTGTGTGTGTGTGTGTGTGTGTGTGTGTGTGTGTGTGCGTGTGTGTGTGTGTGTGTTTGTGTACCGAGATGTGTGTCTTGTAGACATAGTGCTCTCCTCTCTTCTTGGTGATGAGCAGCATCTTGTCGAACAGAAACAGCGTTCGCTCGTTCTTCGCCCGCTGGACATGAAACGTTCCCTCCAGAACCAGCTCACCGTATGTGCACAGATCTGCTCCCTTCCAGTTAATCAGCAGAGACTGGACCTCCTGTACACACAACACAACACAACTCAAAACTGTTTACCCAACCATTATATCAGGGGGGCGCCCCGCCCTCCCCACAGCTGTCCCCGCCCCCCTTCCAAGTTAATTCATAATTCAAGTTAATTGTGTTTATATACAGCACCAGATCACACCTTCTTTTAATAAACAAGTTAAACAGCCATATGTAATATCTTATTTACACAGCCACATGTGATTTCTGTCTCTATATGGTCGTGCGATTACAAATTTCGCAGATGCTGGAGTTCTGCGTACATACAGTAGGCACTCTCTGCTGTATGGGAATGAGAATGCGCGCACCACACCTGACAGGACAGAATACGCACGTGCGCTCCCGTATATTATGCATAGCCTACAGCAGACACAACACCTGTAAATGATAAGTGGGTGCGTGAGCATACCTTCCAACACTCCCGTTTTTCCCGGAAGTCCCCCGTATTTCAGACCCATCTCCCACCACCCTCCAGTTTTGTCATTTCTCCCAGAAAACTCCCGTAATCTTCATAGTGTTCGCTCCTATCTAGAGTCTCATCCAACCTGACCTCTCCCAGGAGCTCCGCGAGTCTCCCACAAATTTACACTGGCTCCGCGATCCCCAAAAATTTTGAGAGTAATGATGAGAGTGAATAAGTAAGAGAACAGATCGCGAGAGGCACAGTGATAGTCTAAGCATTACATTTCTTCAGTTAAATGAATCGAGCAGTAAAGGTCTCGCGAGTGCAAGTCCCCCTCTCTCTCCTGTTTACATAGAACAACTGAAAGTTCTGTGTTGACAATATTGCAAGTTCACTAAAAGCAGGCTGGAATTATTAGATAAATAAAACTTTATTTTTTAACATGAATATTTAATAATATAAATTCTTGCAATTATACTTATAGCAATAAACAGTGTATAGGCCTGTTTCCTTTTAGTAAAGAAGTATTAGATTTATAGGTGTGCATTTGAACTTCTTATGCATCAAATGTGCACTCCAAACTTGTTCTTGATTGAGACATGTTGAATTCTTCTTTCGTTATTCATTTATTTATTTATTTTTTTATATCTGTGTGATATTATATTCTGTGGTGGTTCATTCCGCCGTGGTGACCCCTGATAAATAAGGGACTAAGCCAGAGTAAAATGAATGGATGAATTATTTTCTGTAAAGCTGCTTCTGGCCATGACACTTTCACCTAAATGCTTATAAGACACGTGTTGAAGGGATTATATGCAGCATCCTTCATCTAATCTCTTGGGTAAGGTGAGATCTTCTCTTAAGATTCATACTTACAGGTGCTCAGGTCGGCACAATAATCTAGTGGTTAGCGCGCTGACATATGGTGCAGTAGCACTTCAGGGCATCCCGAGTTGAATCCCGGCTCGAGGACATTTCCCGTCCCTACCCCCTCTCTCTCTCTCCCACCTCGCTTCCTGTCTGAAATACTGTCCTATCAACTTAATAAAGGCAAAAAGACCAAAATGAAGTCTTGCTCACCCCCAATCCCCCTCACCCCCCAACCCAACTGAACACTGTATGTACACAGATCTGCTCACTTCCAGTTAATCAGTAGAGACTCGACCTCCTGTACACACAACACAACTCAACTCAGCTCAACACTAACATCTCAACTCTACACAACACAACTCAACTCTACACAAGACAACTAAACTCCACACATCTCAACTCTACACATATCAACACTAAACTACTCAACACCAACATCTCAACTCTACACAACAAGACAACTAAACTCTACACAACAACACTACTAAACTCTACACAACTCAACATCTCAACACCAACATCTCAACTCTACACAACAACATAACTAAACTCCACACAACTCAACTCTACACAACTCAACACCAACATCTCAACTCTACACAACAAGACAACTAAACTCTACACAACAACACAGCTCAACTCTACACATATCAACACTAACATCTCAACTCTACACAAGTCAACACTCACATCTCAACTCTACACAAGTCAACACCAACATCTCAACTCTACACAACTCAACACTAACATCTCAATTCTACACAAGTCAACACCAACATCTCAACTCTACACAAGTCAACACTCACATCTCAACTCTACACAAGTCAACACCAACATCTCAACTCTACACAAGTCAACACTCACATCTCAACTCTACACATAGCAACACTAAACTACTCAACACTAACATCTCAACTCTACACAACAAGACAACTAAACTCTACACAACAACACAACTAAACTCTACACAACTCAACACCAACATCTCAACACTCACATCGCAACTCTACACAACAAGACAACTAAACTCTACACAACAACACAACTAAACTCTACACAACTCAACACCAACATCTCAACATTCACATCTCAACTCTACACAACAAGACAACTAAACTCTACACAACAACACAACTAAACTCCACACAACTCAACACCAACATCTCAACATTCACATCTCAACTCTACACAACAAGACAACTAAACTCTACACAACAACACTACTAAACTCTACACAACTCAACACCAACATCTCAACTCTACACAACAAGACAACTAAACTCTACACAACAACACAACTAAACTCTACACAACTCAACACCAACATCTCAACACTCACATCGCAATTCTACACAACAAGACAACTAAGCTCTACACAACAACACAACTAAACTCTACACAACTCAACACCAACATCTCAACATTCACATCTCAACTCTACACAACAAGACAACTAAACTCTACACAACAACACTACTAAACTCTACACAACTCAACACCAACATCTCAACTCTACACAACAAGACAACTAAACTCTACACAACAACACAACTAAACTCTACACAACTCAACACCAACATCTCAACACTTACATCTCAACTCTACACAACAAGACAACTAAACTCCACACAACTCAACTCTACACATATCAACACTCACATCTCAACTCTACACATATCAACACTAAACTACTCAACACCAACATCTCAACTCTACACAACAAGACAACTAAACTCTACACAACAACACTACTAAACTCTACACAACTCAACACCAACATCTCAACTCTACACAACAAGACAACTAAACTCTACACAACAACACAACTAAACTCTACACAACTCAACACCAACATCTCAACACTTACATCTCAACTCTACACAACAAGACAACTAAACTCTACACAACAACACAACTAAACTCCACACAACTCAACTCTACACATATCAACACTCACATCTCAACTCTACACATATCAACACTAAACTACTCAACACTAACATTTCAACTCTACACAACATGACAACTAAACTCTACACAACACAACAACTCTACACAACAACACCAACATCTCAACACCCACATCTCAACTCTACACAACTTAACACCAACATCTCAACTCTACACAACAAGACAACTAAACTCTACACAACTCAACACCAACATCTCAACACTCACATCTCAACTCTACACAACTTAACACCAACATCTCAACTCACAACAACTTTCCTTTACAACAACATAACTAAACTCCACACATCTCAACTCTACACAAGTCAACACTCACATCTCAACTCTACACAAGTCAACACTCACATCTCAACTCTACACAAGTCAACACTCACATCTCAACTCTACACAACTCAAAACCAACATCTCAACTCTACACAACTCAACACCAACAACTCAACTCTACATATATCAACACTAAACTACTCAACACTAACATCTCAAATCTACACAACAAGACAACTAACTCTACACAACAACTCTACACAACTCAACACCAACATCTCAACACCCACATCTCAACTCTACACAACTTAACACCAACATCTCAACTCTACACAACAAGACAACTAAACTCTACACAACACAACAACTCTACACAACTCAACACCAACATCTCAACTCTACACAACTCGACTAAAAAACTAAGTACACACTTTATTGACAGCCATGTTTGTTTGGCCACCAGTAAGAGGTATTGACCTAAAGAATGATCTCCATATGAATCAGTCCTCATTAATAATCCTCCATTCTCTGACCTGCGCAGTATTTCAGCCCTGTCCACATCAGCGCTGAGTGTTGAGTTAATGACGAAGGCAGAAAGTCGTGATCTTTCATATTTTGACCCAGATGCATTAATGAACAGCTCATGAGTCAGAGCTCAGTTCACGATTAATCAAAGAGTATGATCATACATTAACACGACGCTCATTTACATTGTAAATCCAACACAGTCACGCTATAATAATCCACATCTGGCATTAATACACCACTGTGAGAGCTGTAATGGACAACAGGTGCTGATATTAGTCTGATTCTCCATTAGCACTGGATTTATATATGCGCTGTGTGTGTAACACTGGCCACTTGTTTATTTCAAGTGTGTGTTTGTTTAGTTTGACTGAGATATTATTAGCGTTTACACTCAACCGGCCACTTTATTAGGTACACCTCACTAGTATCGGGTTGGACCACTTTTGCCTTCAGAACTGCCGTAATCCTTCATGGCATAGATCAACAAGGTACTGGAAATATTCCTCAGAGATTTTGCTCCATATTGACATGATAGCATCACACAGATTTGTCGGCTGCACATGCATGATGCCAATCTACCGCTCCATCACATCCCAAAGGAGCTCTATTGGATTGAGCTCTGGTGACTGTGGAGGCCATTTGAGTACAGTGAACTCATTGTCATGTTTAAGAAACCAGTCTGAGATGATTCACGCTTTATGACATGGTGCGTTATCCTGCTGGAAGTAGCCATCAGAAGATGGAGACACTGTGGTCATAAAGTGATGGACATGGTCTGCAACAATACTCAGGTAGGCTGTGGCGTTGACATGATGCTCAATTGGTACTAATGGGCCCAAAGTGTGCCAAGAAAATCTCCCCCACACCGTTACACCACCACCAGCCTGAACTGTTGATACAAGGCAGGATGGATCCATGCTTTCATGTTGTTGACACCAAATTCTGACCCGTCCATCTGAATGTGTCAGCAGAAATGGAGACTCATCAGACCAGGCAACGTTTCTCCAATCTTCTATTGTCCAGTTTTGGTGAGCCTGTATGAATTGTAGCCTCAGTTTCCTGTTCTTAGCTGACAGGAGCAGCACCCGGTGTGGTTTTCTGCTGCTGTAGCCCATCCGCCTCAAGGTTGGACGTGTTGTGTGTTCAGAAATGCTCTTCTGCAGACCTCGGTTGTAACGAGTGCTTATTTGAGTTACTGTTTCCTTTCTATCAGCTGGAACCAGTCTGGCCATTCTCCTCTGACCTCTGGCATCAACAAGGCATTTGCGCCCACAGAACTGCCGCTCACTGGATATTTCCTCTTTGTCAGACCATTCTCTGTAAACCCTACAGATGGTTGTGTGTGAAAATCCCAGTAGATCAGCAGTTTCTGAAATACTCAGACCAGCCCGTCTGGCACCAACAACCATGCCACGTTCACGTTCAGGGTCAGATTCAGAGAGTTAGAAAACATTATCTGTGTGATATTTTGAGCTGAAATGTCACACACACACACTAGAGACTTATTTTACATATGGCAAAACAGGTCACTTTTAAATTTACTTTCACAGGTGGTGCAGTGTGTGTGTGTGTGTGTGTGTGTGTGTGTGTGTGTGTGTGTGTGTGTGTGTGTGTGTGTTCAGACCTGCAGTCTGACGGCGTGTTCGTGTTTCCTCTTCATGTCATTGATGTACCAGGCCACTCCAGTCATGCTCTCGATGGCCTCCGTCACCACATCAAACCCAGCCTGAGAACGGTCAAAGTGCTTGGCGATCTCCTAAAACACACACAATCAACCTTTTTTGTAGTGTTTGGACGCAGTATGGGGTGTGTGTGCAGAGTGTGTGCGTGGAGTATGTGTCCAGAGTATGTGTGTGTGCAGTGTGTAAGGATGCACCGATCCCGATACTTGGATCGGATATGGGTTCGATATTGCATATTTTTCCTGGATTAGGTATCGGCCAGCTGGTACCGATCCAAATCTGATCTTAGCATGTGCACTATATACGGTTTATAAGCCAGCAAAAGACATGAAGGCAGCCTATTATAAGGCACTAGAAAGTTGTCATGTAGACCTACTATATCCCAAATATTCTGAAGCTATTCTGTAGTTCAATGTGAAGCACAGATGAATATTCACGTGGTTAAATTCATGTTCAGTTCAGCGTTTCCCTCCGCTGCGCCTGTCAATCATTCTCCATTCATTCACCATTCAAGCTGTGTGTCGCGTTCAAGACAACATGAAAAACTTTCTCCAAGACCATTTGTTCCTGTTAGTTTAAATAATCGGTGGAGAAATGCATTTAGTTTTGCATTAAATGAGTTCATTTGACCTACAACAAGGAGTTTATTACTGTTTCTAAATCATGTCTGTTAGATCAGCAGATCACATTCACAACACTGGAGTAGAGAGGGTTATTACCTGCTCTTCACACACAAAGTAGGCCTACCTGAAACTTTCAATAAGAAAAGGCTCAATAATACACTGGACAGATCCTCAACGCACTGATTTCTTCCCTTTGTGCTGCTCAGTTATGAAAGTGTCCGCAGATACCGGAGGGCTGCACGCTGTGTCAGTGATGCATCAATCGCTTTATTCACGCACCGGCTGCACAGACGCGATGTGCACCGCTCTGTATGATTATTCTCACAATGAGTTTCTGTTCTCTCATCCTTCTGACTGAGTTTAGGCTAGTCTTCTGAGGGGAATACTTTAAGTGCTGCGAACAGTTTGTAAAGCCTGGCTCATTGTGGTCAGAGTAGTTGATTAAATTAATAAAAGTGAAACTGACGGCGCAATATGGATTGTCATTAACAGAACATTATTTAGCCTAATATAGGCGACTCTGAACCTGTCAATATTTCACTGTCATTTTTATAGAGTTGAAGTCAGAATTATTAGCCCCTTGAGGTATTTCTTTTTTAAATATTTCCCAAATTACGTTTAACAAAGCAAGGAAATGTTCACAGTACGTCTGATGATATTTTTTCTTCTGGAGAAAGTCTTATTTGTTTTATTTCAGCTAGAATAAAAGCAGTTTTTACTTTTTCATGAACCATTTTAAGGTCAAAATTATTAGCCTCTTTAAGCTAATTTTTTTCCGAAAATAACTTGCCTAATTACCCTAACCTGCCTAGTTAACCTAATTAACCTAGTTAAGCATTTTAATGTCACTTTTTAAGCTGTATAGAAGTGTCTTGAAGAATATCTAGTCTAATATTATTTACTGTCATCATGACAAAGAGAAAAGAAATCAGTTATTAGAGATGAGTTATTAAATGTATTATGATTAGAAATGTGTTGAAGAAATCTTCTCTCTGTTAAACAGTGACTGGGGGAAAATAATAAACAGGGGGGCTAAAAATTCTGACTTCAATTGTTTATTAATATTTTATTTAACAGACCAATTTGTGTTTTGATTAGAGTCAGTAGCCTATTACAGATTTCAAAGAACAATCTTAATATTAAAAAAGGAAACATAAGCTGACCACAACAGATCAATGTCAATGAATGCTCAAATAATGTAGCCCATCGTTTATAGCAAGCATCATGTTTTTAGTTAGATTGTGTCGTCTGTCATATACAGTAGGCCTATAGGGGAATTACAACCTACGTCACACATTGCGTCACACGGGTTCAACTGCGCATACTGGCTGCAAAAAAAAGACCGGTTGCAATAGCAAACACATCGTGTTGTGCAGTAGGACGCCAAATTCGAAAATCCAAAAACAGAAAAGTTAACTTTTACCGTACACCACACTGCTTTAATGCCAACTGCAGACATCTTTGCAGTGACGACCTGATTAAAAATGCTGGACTCTGCAGTTCTCATGTTATATCAGGTAAGTTCACACTATGCTGAATCAGACACATTACTGGTTTTTGATTGCAGCAATAGTTTCAGCAAGAACAGTTATATATGGTGAATTAAACTGCAGACACTGAATGCTCAGAATGAAATGCAAACATGTGTGTTCACACACCCTGCCATACAGGTGCAGTTCACTGTCAGAATGCAGTAGTTTTGCTTGTTGAGGATTACCCAGGCCTTGTACAGCTCCGTCTTCTTTCCTTGTTATTGGCTAGGCAGAATCTCAGTTTTTAGCACGACATAGTGTTGAATCTGGTCATCCTGGAGCATTATTTCCAGCACATGACCACACAGAACAACACTGTAGGCATCCAAAGACTTGTAGATCTTTAACTTCTCTCTTGCAAAAACACTTGGAGCTTTAATAAGATTGTATATTTGGGGCTGGATGCTTGCTCATTTCGTCTTATCCAACATCCAGGGGGTGGGAGGGTGCTATCGCTAATGGACCTGTCAGACTAACGCCGCTCACTTTAACATTAATTTCACAGAATAACTGTGCTTATCACTGGGTGACGAGCTGTTATAATACACTGAAAGCATTATGTAAATAATATATATATATATAATATGTAATCAATATAACTCCAATATCTCCAATGCAACAACAAACTCTGTACCTGCATCAGATGTCATTCCCTCGCTCTAAATGCTAGTGCTCCCGTTTTTTCTGTAACGTCGCTGCGCGCGCATCCTGAATGCTTATAAACTGGTAATTAGTCTATAGGTCTGTTATTTTTACCAAATAAGATATTACTTGAGTTTATCACAAGAGCTATAGAAACTGTATTACGCTTAAAAAATAATAATAATAAAAGAAAACGGCACAGATCAGATCTGTATCGGTCGATACTCAGAATTTTGGAATCAGATCAGTTCCAAAATAATGGTATCGGTGCATCCCTAGCAGTGTGTGCAGTATGTCTGCAGTGTGTGTACCTGTAGCAGCAGGTGGTATTTGAGGATCCTCTGCACGGGTTTGAGCAGGTATGAGCCCAGAGGAAGAGATCGCCTGAGCGACGCCTGACGATCCCGGAAGAACTTGGCCAGAGTTTTATTCCTCAGACAGTCGGTCAACACGGCCACTGAACTACACACACACACACACACACACACACACACACACACACACACACACACACACACACACACACAGTCACTGCAGGTCCCAAAATACCCAACAACACAGGATAAACTGAAAGCCAGCTAGAGACATCATTTATGTCCATTTACAAAGAAAGATGAAAGGTAAAACCCAGCACAAAACACTTAATTCAAGTCATGTCATTAGCTTGAATCACCCATTTATGCAGATAGCACTGCAGGAAGTCTAATATATAACGTTTTTTAGATGTTAGTATCAGTATTGTAAGTTTTTAAGATATCTATAAGCAAGTGCACACCAAAACAGTGACAGAATTCATGTTTAGGAGATACTTAATACTGATACAAACATGAAAAGCTTGTAGTTTTGTCACTTCCGCCTAAATGGATCAATGCTTTTATTCACGTCTCCTCATACTGTAGTGCAGGGGCGTCGCTAGGCCCAATTTACTGGGGCACGTGCCCCAGTAAAAATCTCCAGTGCCCCAGTAAATGCACTGAGATATGACTTACTCCATATGCAAGTGTATTTATTAAGAGTGGTAATCCTGAAATAAAGACGTTATTCTCTATGTGCAACCGAACCAACGCTGGTGAAAGCAATGTGTTTAATCAAAAAGCAAACTGACGCATCTCCGCGTGTGCGCAGAAAACCCGCGCGCCTCTCGCACGCGCTGCTCTTCTGCTGGTGCGAGTCCCGGTAATTAACATGCGCGCCAAAAAAGTAGGCTACTTGCTTGTTACGCGCCGCTTATGCGTTGTAAAACCGGCGTAATGGCCTTTTTTGTTTAGCTAGTCGACAACTAAAGTTTAAACAATATGATGGTGATCTTACTAAGCGTGCCTCCTGATAGATTTATTTGTATGAAGCAAAAAGGAGGAATGAGGAGTCAGAGAGGGAAGACTTAATAAACCTAATTCTCAGCCATGTGTCAAGTCTAAGACAACAGATAATTTTATAAAACATCTCTTTTTTTGTATTTTATTGAATTGTCTATAGAGATTCATTCAAATTAAATTAATATTTATGCAAAAGATTTCTTAAATGATCTTAGCATCACTCCAGTTGTGTCTAAACATTGTTTTTCTGTTACATTTAGGATTATTTAGAATAATAATTGTATAATAACAATAATACTTTTATTTATAATAAATATTTATTTAAAAAAAAAAAAAAAAAAAAAAAAATATATATATATATATATATATATATATATATATATATATATATATATATATATATATGTGTTGTTGTTTTTTTTGAGGAGGGGGGCGGTGCCCCAGTAGAGATTTATGTCTAGCAACGCCCCTGCTGTAGTGTCTTATCAAATCTTCTGACCAATCAAATGCTCTCTAGTGTCTGACATGCCCCGCCCCCTTCTTCTCATTGGCAGTTCATGTGATGCGCTTGAGGTCAAACCACTCTCACTGGAAGAGCTGTTATGAAAAGGGGAGGGGCTACACTAGGCCCTCTCTTTGTGTTTTGCTTGAAATGATGTAAAACGTGAATAAAAATACATATTTCAGAGCACATCACAAGGCCTTTAAAGGGCCACGAAACCCCCGTCTAGCTTGGAACGTCAGGAAAGTGGGTGTGTCCAGCTCGGTTTAGGTGGGAGTGTCGGGGGAGGGAACGAGGCAAGGTTTTGCATAAAAATGGGAGTTTCCGTTTGAGCACGCGCAAAACAAGCACAGACGCAGAGCAGAAAGACGGTGACTGTGTTTACATGGACATCAGTAATCAAATTATTTGACAAATTATTAATTTGTCAATTTTAACTGCAATTTGGCACTTTCATTCAGGAACATTTCATGCATGCCTCCCACGTGACAAACAAGATATTGCATATGAGGAGCTTCAATATTTATTTTCAAACCACATGAATGAATTGGCTTGAAATAATGCAAAAACAATCAATTTTCACTTGTTAGCTAAATAAATGTGTCCTAATAGTTTTTTTTTAGCAGCATGGGACACATATATGACTGTCAACATCTCAAAATATGTGTTTTGGTGTTTCATTCATTTGTGTCTGGTGTGAACGGACTATAATAAAGCAGAGTTTGGAACTATTCTTTGTCATCAGCACTGAATATACAACAATATGGATGTAAACGTATTCAATGACCGGTGGTTCTCAGTTCCCGGATGAGTCGGTGTTATTTAGAGGATGTTATGTGGGAATAACATACCTTGGAATGTCTCGAGTGACCAATCAGAAGCGAGTATTCCAGACAGCAGTGTAATAAGAAAATAAATATAACCTTATGTACTGTCAAATCACTTTTAACTCCAGTAATACAGTTGAAGTCGGAAATATCAGCCCTCCTGCATATTTTTCACATTTCTAATCATAATAGTTTTAATAACTGATTTATTTTATCTTTGTCATGCTGACAGTAAATAATATTAGACTAGATATTAGTATTCAGCTTAAAGTGACATTTAAAGGCTTAACTAGCTTAATTAGGGTAAAGTTAGGGTAATTAGGCAAGTCATCCATTAGACAATCCAAAACTAATATTGCTTAAGGGGGCTAATAATATTTACCTTAAAATAGCTTTAAAATAATTTAAA
>NC_079451.1:51336928-51339428 GCF_903798145.1 Danio aesculapii | reverse complement strand
CACAACAAAAGCTGGTTAACAGAAAGTATTAAAGTTGAGTTATAAGAACAAAATAGTCAAACATTGGAATTAAACTGGAGTTAACTGAGATATTTAGATATAAAATGCCCATAGTAGATACTATAGTTGAGGTATACACTCACCGGCCACTTTATTAGGTACACTTTACTAGTACCGGGTTGGACCCCTTTTGCCTTCAGAACTGCCTTAATCCTCCATGTCAGAGATTCCACAAGGTACTGGAAATATTCAGAGATTTTGCTCCATATTGACATGATAGCATCACACAGTTGCTGCAGATTTGTCCGCTGCACATCCATGATGCCAATCTCCCATTTCACCACATCCCAAAGGTGCTCTATTGGATTGAGCTCTGGTGACTGTGGAGGACATTTGAGTACAGTGAACTCATTGTCATGTTCAAGAAACCAGTCTGAGATGATTCAGGGTTTATGACATGGTGCGTTATCCTGCTGGAAGTAGCCATCAGAAGATGGAGACACTGTGCTCATAAAGGGATGGACATGGTCAGCAACAATACTCAGGTAGGCTGTGGTGTTGACACTAGGCATGTGCCGGTATCACATTTTGATGCTGTGATTAATTGATTGAGCTTTTATCACGGTATACGGTATTATCACGATATTGTAATTTTACTAGAGAAACAGGTAAAAAAACTCAAAAAAACAGTTTCGTCAACTTAGTAACTTTAAGAACTTTTTAATTAACTAAAAGTACTTCAAACATTTAAATACAAATAAATATAAATAAAACAATACACAATATAAAAGTAAACTTGAGCAATTATATCAAAGTGAATGTGCAAAGGGAAACCATCTTCGATCAGCAATCCCTCTGCATTTTTTTGGAACCCAAAATATTTCCAAACCTCTGACTTTTTTTCTGAAGGGGGATAAATTGTTGGCAGCGTTCCTCCTTCCGCCATGCTTCTTCTTCGTGTGAGGATTAGAGAGTGGTGGCAGTGGCGGTGCACACTGCGTGCACACAGTGCTTCTACATGCAGGGATTGTTTACATCAGAGTGCGCATCAGTTCTGCGCAGCATATACGCAGTGTTTCTTCAAGCGGTTGATGGAAAATAAGCTGAAGGGGGATAAATTGTCGGCAGCGTTCCTCCTTCCGCCATGCTTCTTTTTCGTGTGAGGATTATAGTGCGGTGGCAGCGGCGGCGCGCGCACAGTGCTTCTACATGCGGGGATTGTTTACATCAGAGTGTGCATCAGTTCTGCGCAGCATATACGCAGTGTTTCTTCAAGCGGTTGATGGAAAATAAGCTAAGGCGCGTTTTAAGAATATAAATTCGGATCTATTATTTTTCACAGTATTTTGAAGTGCCCGCGATAACAATATCGTGCATATTCATTACCGTGATTTATCGCATTACCGAATACCGGCACAAGACTAGTTGACACGATGCTCAATTGGTACTAATGAACCCAAAGTGTGCCAAGAGAATATCCCCCACACCATTACACCACCACCAGCAGCCTGAACCGCTGATACAAGGCAGGATGGATCCATGCTTTCATGTTGAGGTCAAATTCTGACCAGAGCATCTGAATGTGGCAGCAGAAATAGAGACTCATCAGACCAGGCAACGTTTCTCCAATCTTCTATTGTCCAGTTTTGGTGAGCCTGTGTGAATTGTAGCCTCAGTTTCCTGTTCTTAGCTGACAGGAGCGGCACCCGGTGTGGTCTTCTGCTGCTGTAGCCCATCCGCCTCAAGGTTGGACGTGTTGTGTGTTCAGAGATGCTCTTCTGCAGACCTCGGTTGTAACGAGTGCTTATTTGAGTTACTGTTGCCTTTCTATCAGCTGGAACCAGTCTGGCCATTCTCCTCTGACCTCTGGCATCAACAAGGCATTTGCGCCCACAGAACTGCCGCTCACTGGATATTTCCTCTTTGTCGGACCATTCTCTGTAAACCCTAGAGATGGTTGTGCGTGAAAATGCCAGTAGATCAGCAGTTTCTGAAATACTCAGACCAGCCCATCTGACACCAACAACCATGGCACGTTCAAAGTCACTTAAATCCCCTTTCTTCCCCATTCTGATGCTGACTTTGAACTGCAGCAGATAGTCTTGACCTTGTCTACATGCAGTGAGTTGCTGCCATGTGATTGGCTGATTAGAAATTTGCGTAAATGAGCAGTTGACAGGTGTACCTAATAAAGTGGCCGGTGAGTATATATCAATTGATCTATTTTTGCCCCAAACCTTAACTTGAATAAATGTGTGCATATTGTATAAATAATGTATATTTTAGTACTCTGCAGCTCACCTGTTGAACTCATAAATGTGCTCGATATTCCCAAAGAGTGAACACACTTGCTCTGGTTTAATGGGAAGATCTGTGGTGTCGATGATGTGCACTAGATAATCCTGCAAATATCAGAAACAGAACACAGATATTACTCAAACTCCAGCTGGGATTGACTTTCATCTGCATTTATACTGTGATGCATGTAAGAGTCCAGCAG
>NC_079451.1:51306928-51331928 GCF_903798145.1 Danio aesculapii | reverse complement strand
TCAGTTTTTACTGCAAAATGTTCACCGCATGCGCGGATTTAGGAGATTCACAGCACATTCAGGCAGAATGCATCTTTGCTCTTGAAACGCAGCGCCCAGGAACAGTTTAAAACTGTTGTCATGTCAACTTGCTGCAGTAAACAAAGCTGGCAATGTTTGCCCCGCCTTCGTGCTCTTCTTATTGGCCCACTGCTCTAGAACTGAACGTGAATGGATTGATTAAAATCAGCTGTCAATCACTCGATCAATGCATTCCGCCTTCAGATGACCAGAGCTACAACCGTGAAAATGTAAAGCGCTGAAGATGAGAATGAAAACACTGACAGATTTAGTTTTAGAAACCACCTAAAGCTACAAATAATGGCACATCTGATTACTGATCATGTGCTGAATGGTAATCCACCATCTACATTTTTTAAAAAGTGGATGAATGAATAAATGAATGAATGAATGAATGAATAAAAGACTTCTATTGGCTTCAAGTCCGCTCTGAAAATAACTAAAACGTTTACTGTAAAGTCTGTGTGAGGGAATTTTCAGATAATTGTTTGCCACATCTACACATTTTAGGCATGAGAGTTTCTGTTTAATCCTTCATTTAATCGCCAGACGCTGTCAGCTATATGTAAAATTTAACACCGCACACACGATCGCAAAAGGGCTTGCGCTGACTTAGATTAAAGTAATATTTGCAGGTCATAAAAAGAGCGGTATTGCTATTAAATGACGTATGCAAATAATAGGATACGTGTTAAAAGCATCTGTGCAATATCAGAAGCACCTGTGAGAATACAGCTCAGTTATCATTAACAGATTCATTGCACTCCTGTCACATTGCGGTCAGCTTCAAAATGGGAGGGATTTGGATCCAACTTTAACGTCAGGATATTTTTAAAAAAGGAGACTTATTGTGTTTAAATCCCTCCAATAAGACTGTGGACACACTATACCTTACACACAGTTCTGTCCAGACAGCTTCCAGAAGATGATTTTCATTACAGGTGTCCTTTAAACATTATTTTCAAAGCATTGCAAATATATTTTATATATATTGCATATATATATTTTCTAATGAGATGACAATGCATTATGGGAATCTACAAAAGACACACACAATGAAGAAGATATTAATGCATTGAAACGTGAAGTCTTGAAGTCTGAGAAGTCTGCACTGAAGGAATGTGACGGTGCAAACACATTCCTGCCAGAGGAGCGACACCTGAGAAAACCTACAAACCAGAGGAATTCTGGGTTTCCTGCAGACGCAGCACTTCACACTGACCCAGCTACACAAACAGCAAAGGCCAAAAGCTCACACACTCTTATTAGCGGTGCAGTTGATCATTCATTTGCTCAAGGGGAGTGTGTTATTCACAAAACAAAAGGACAATACCAATAATTTATGTGGTTTTTAACTATAACTAGACATTATTTTGCAGAGTTTTGTTGTTCTGATTTCTTTTAAAGGTGCACATGAAGTTCTACGTGTTTTTTTGTGTGTTAATGCAGCTTAGAGCGACACAAAATGCTTTAAACTTCAGTAACAACTACATAAATAATATATAAATAATAATATTTAAATACAAAACACAAAAACTCATTTGGAAAATATTGGAAAAAGAAAAAAATAATTCACAGGAGGGTGAATAATTCAGACTTCAACTATATATATCACACACAGCCCTAGTTTGTTGTTGTTGTTTTAAAGCAGGGCATTGTGGGTGATCTGCTAAAGTGTGAGGAACATGCGTGTGTCTGAGGCTGGTATCCTTACGGGAAATGTTTACGCTGTTGGTTGTAAAAGAGGATGAAGGAGTAAAGGTGTTCCTAAAGAGATCCCCCTATACAGACTTGCTTTCAGATGGTGTTGTCACAATTACTGGTTTCAAGGTAAACCACGGTAAATTCTGATGGTTAGTATTACCTTTTCAAATTTGTATTATCATTAAAACCAGTCGTTAAAACATTGGTTGGGTTTTTGTTCTATTCAGATTTTAAATATTGGTGGGAAACGTAAATGTCAGTTGGTTTTGTTTTATTCAGATTTTTAAATATTGGTGGGAAACATAATTGTCAGTTGGTTTTGTTTTATTCAGATTTTTAAATATTGGTGGGAAACGTAAATGTCAGTTGGTTTTGTTTTATTCAGATTTTTAAATATTGGTGGGAAACGTAATTGTCAGTTGGTTTTGTTTTATTCAGATTTTTAAATATTGGTGGGAAACGTAAATGTCAGTTGGTTTTGTTTTATTCAGATTTTTAATAATTGGTGGGAAACTTAAATGTCAGTTGGTTTTGTTTTATTCAGATTTTTAAATATTGGTGGGAAACGTAATTGTCAGTTGGTTTTGTTTTATTCAGATTTTTAAATATTGGTGGGAAACGTAATTGTCAGTTGGTTTTGTTTTATTCAGATTTTTAAATATTGGTGGGAAACGTAAATGTCAGTTGGTTTTGTTTTATTCAGATTTTTAATAATTGGTGGGAAACTTAAATGTCAGTTGGTTTTGTTTTATTCAGATTTTTAAATATTGGTGGGAAACGTAAATGTCAGTTGGTTTTGTTTTATTCAGATTTTTAAATATTGGTGGGAAACGTAATTGTCAGTTGGTTTTGTTTTATTCAGATTTTTAAATATTGGTGGGAAACGTAATTGTCAGTTGGTTTTGTTTTATTCAGATTTGGCAAAAATGGCAAAAATGCAATCTCAATAATTATTTTTCCATTTTGAATATATTTCGATATAAGATGTTAATGCTTAAAAATTTAAAAGAGTATCCCAACAATGACTGAAGCCACAAAAATTAGAGAGTCCATTAAATGTCATAACTTTTCTGCTGATAAATTTTTGGTGGCTGAAAATTCTGTACGTCTCTTATATCAGCACACTTTTAGATTCCCGTTGTTGCACATTTCTGCTGTGTGATTGGCTCTTAGATCACATATAGAGTAAAAAAGTCCAGAGCTTATTATTTTTTTTGACAAACTTTAATCACGATTCGACATATGGTTTATCGGTCCAGCCCTAGTAGGACATGTAAATGTCTGTTGGTTTTGTTCTATTAAGTATTGGTGGGAAATGCAAATATTGGTCAGTTTTATTCAATTAAGGTTTTAAATATTGGTGGGAAATGTAAATGTCAGAAAATATTGTTGAAAAATGTAAATGGAGGTTGATTTTGTTGTATTAAGATTTTAAACATTGGTGGGAAATGTAAATGTTGGTTTTATTTGTTATATTAGGATTTTATATATTGGAGGGAAATGTAAATGTTGGTTTTATTTGTTATATTAGGATTTTAAATATTGGAGGGAAATGTAAATGGCGGTTGGTTTTGTTCTATTAAGATTTTAAATCTTGGTGGGAAATGTAAATGTTGGTTTTACAGTATTTGTTCTATTAGGATTTTAAATATTGGTGGGAAATGTAAACGTTGGTTTTACAGTATTTGTTCTATTAGGATTTTAAATATTGGTGGGAAATGTAAACGTTGGTTTTACAGTATTTGTTCTATTAGGATTTTAAAAATTGGAGGGAAATGTAAATGTCAGTTGGTTTTGTTCTATTAAGATTTTAAATCTTGGTGGGAAATGTAAATGTTGGTTTTACAGTATTTGTTCTATTAGGATTTTAAATATTGGAGGGAAATGTAAATGGCCGTTGGTTTTGTTCTATTAAGACTTTAAATCTTGGTGGGAAATGTAAACGTTGGTTTTACAGTATTTGTTCTATTAGGACTTTAAATATTGGAGGGAAATGTAAATGTTTGTTGGTTTTGTTCTATTAGGATTTTAAATATTGGAGGGAAATGTAAATGTTTGTTGGTTTTGTTCTATTAGGATTTTAAATATTGGAGGGAAATGTAAATGTTGGTTTTGTTCTATTCTATTAAGATTTTAAATATCACTATAAGAAATGCAAGCATAGATTGGTTTTGTTAAATTAAAATTAAAAGATTAACCAGGAATGAAAATATCTTAGATTTGGTTCTTTTACATTTTTAAAATATTTGTCCATTTTTTTTAAATACTGGTTGGTTTTTAGTTTATATTTTGGTCCATTATGTTTTATCCCGAGACACGAAGGCATTTCTGCATCAACACACGCACTACAGTTTTACACACCATTCAGTGTTTCTTACCTCTATGATGCTGCTCAGATCCCTCTAATAAAAAAATAAGAATAGTAGTAATAACATCAATAATAATAATAATGTTGATGTGATGGAAATAATAATGAAGGCAATAATAATACTGATGTATTGTCAATATTAATACTGAGAGAGAAGAAAAAAAAGAAAAGAGAAACACATCTGTCCGGTCTTCTGTCCATTATCATGTCCTCTTTTTTTCTTCTTTCCTTCTCTTTTCCTTCCCCTTTTCATCCCCTCCCTCATCCTCTTTCCGGTTTACTATATGTACTTACTGTTGAGAGCAAAATTATTCACCCTCTAGAGAAATTTGTTTTCGGTTTCAATTGTTATGTTGTTAATACAACATACAACAAAAGTACAGCAGATCTATCATCACCAAATATACTCCCCTATACACACACACACCACAACCCATAGTGCCACAAGTGTACCGTGAATAAAATTAAACAAACTGAAAAAAACATAGAAGGTATTAGCTAAGAATTCTGTCCTCTTATACCCAAGTAAAAAATAAACAGGGTTTCTGCAGGATTCACAAAGTCAAATTTAAAACTTTATAAGACCACGAAGAATGAAATTTAAGACGGACAATTCTCGGCCACTTTATTAGGTACACCTTACTAGTACCGGGTTGGACCCCTTTTGCCTTCAGAACTGCCTTAATCCTTCATGGCAGAGATTCAACAAGGTACTGGAAATATTCCTTAGAGATTTGTCAGCTGCACATCCATAATGTGGATCTCCTATTCCACCACATCCCAAAGGTGCTCTATTGGATTGAGCTCTGGTGACTGTGGAGGCCATTTGAATACAGTGAACTCATTGTCATGTTCAAGAAACCAGTCTGAGATGATTCACACTTTATGACATGGTGCGTTATCCTGCTGGAAGTAGCCATCAGAAGATGGAGACACTGTGCTCATAAAGGGATGGACATGGTCAGCAACAATACTCAGGTAGGCTGTGGCGTTGACACCATGCTCAATCGGTACTAATGGACTTAAAGTGTGCCAAGAAAATATCTTTAAAACCATTACACCACCACCACCAGCCTGAACCGCTGATACAAGGCAGGATGGATCCATGCTTTCATGTTGTTGATGTCAAATTGTGACCCGACCATCTGAATGTGGCAGCAGAAATGGAGACTCATCAGACCAAGCAACGTTTCTCCAATCTTCTATTGTCCAGTTTTGGTGAGCCTGTGTGAATTGTAGCCTCAGTTTCCTGTTCTTAGCTGACAGGAGTGGCACCCGGTGTGGTCTTCTGCTGCTGTAGCCCATCCGCCTCAAGGTTGGATGTGTTGTGTGTTCAGAGATGCTCTTCTGCAGACCTCGGTTGTAACGAGTGCTTATTAGAGTTACTGTTGCCTTTCTATCAGCTGGAACCAGTCTGGCCATTCTTTCAGTTGCTGCCATGTGATTGGCTGATTAGAAATTTGCATTAATGAGCAGTTGAACAGGTGTACCTAATAAAGTGGCCAGTAAGTGTACTGTATTTAGGGCTATATGCTAAATTTATTTTTTAAAGGTCCAGCAAAGAAATGTACTTGCCTCATCAATAAGCCACATATTTTAAATCATTTATCAAAACAAGCAGACCCTAGTTTTATACAAATATTTTTCAACATAACCAAAAATACATCTTTAAAAACTAAATGCATGCACAACAGACCGTTATAATATTAGTTTTGAATATTGCTAAAAGTATATATTGCTGGTGGCAACACGGTGGCTCAGTGGTTAGCACTGTGGCCTTACAACAAGAAGGTCGCTGGTTTGATCCCCGGCTGGGTCAGTTGGCATTTCTGTGTGGAGTTTGCATGTTCTCCCTGTGTTGGTGTGGGTTTCCTCCGGGTGCTCCGGGTTTTCCCCAGTCCAAACACATGCGCTATAGGTGATCTGAATAAACTAAATTGGCCGTAGTGTATGAGTGAGAATCAGTGTGTATGGGTGTTTCCCAATACTAGGTTAAACAAATGCTGGATAAGTTGGCGGTTCATCTCGCTGTGCCGACCCCAGATTAATAAAGGGACTAAGCCGACAAGAAAATGAATGAATGAAGTTGGCGGTTCATTCCGCTGTGGCGACCCCTTATGAATAAAGGGACTAAGCTGAAGGAAAATGAATGAATGAATGTATTGTTGGTGTATACATTTCTTATCAAACAGCATCCAGTGTTTCTCACCTCCACGATGCTGCGCAGATCCATCACGTACATCCGCTCCGTCTCAATAATCTCCATCACGACTCGATCCACGTGTGTGAGCTGAGGATTCGGTGCCATCGTGACGCTGGCGAACGGAGAGCCCAAACCCAGCAGCTCTGGAGGCTCCAAGGATCCCTGTGGAGAGCTGGGCTCCAGGTGGAGGTGCACTCCTGCGGTCAGCGTTGTGGAGGAGTCACCGGTTCCTTCCACAGCGGATCCAGATGAGGAGACGGTGCTGAGCGGCCTGCCGTCTTCAGTGCTGGACAGAGATCCGCAGTCTGAAGCTCGAGGGTCTGGACTACCCACTGATGAACCGCTGGATAAGCGCTGGCATTCTGCTGCAGACAGACAAAACAACACAAGTGTTCACACATGTAGTACGTTTCCTTTGGGTCAGACCACAGTTTAAAATGATACATAATATACAAGAAAACTGTAAATAAGTCAATGAATAGATGAATATGAATGAATGAATGAATAAATGCATGAAAAAATGTACAAATGAATGAATCAACATAAAAGAAATGAATGAATAAATAAAACAAATAAATTAATAAATGAATGAAATGAACAATAAATGAACAATAAATGAACGAATAAATGAATGAAAAAAATGAATGAATGAATGAATGAATAAATGAATGGAAAAATTTATGAAAAACTGAACTAATTATTAAATGAATAAACAAATAAATGCATGAATAAATGAATGAATTAATTGATGAATGAAAGAACAAATAAATAAATGAATACATGAATAAATTAATGAATGGACAAATAAATAAATGAATTAATAAATAAATGAATGAAAAACACATGAATGAATGAATGAATAAATAAATAAATGAACAAACAAACAAATAAATTAATGAATTAATGAATGAAAAAATGAATAAATGAATGAATGAAAAATGAATGAAAAAAAATCAACGAATGAATGAATGAATGAATGAAATATTTAATTAATAAATAAATGCATAAATAAAACTGTGAGAATAAATAAATGAATAAATGGATGAATAAATGAAGAAAAAAACTAATGAATGAATAAACAACTGAATAAAAACATGAATGAATGAACAAATAAATTAATGAACAAACAAATAAATGAATGAATGAAAAAATAAATAAATCAATGGACGAATAAATGAATGAATGAATTAATTACTGAATGAACAAATAAAATAATGAATGGACGAATTAATGAATGAAAAAACAATTAATGAATAAATGAATGAATGAACAAATAAACGAATAAAAGAACAAACAAATGAATCAATGAATAAATAAATAAATGAATGAAAAGAATGAATGAATGAACAAATAAATGAATGAATGAAAAAAATAAACGAATGAATTAACAAATAAATGAATAAATAAATGAATGAATAAATAAATGAATGAACAAATAAATGAATAAATAAATGAATGAATAAATAAATGAATGAACGAATAAATTAATACATGAATTAATTAATAAATGACCGAATGAACAAAAAAAAGAATGGATGAATTAATGAATGAAAAAAACATAAACGAACGAACAAACGAACAAATTATAAAATAAATGAATGAATCAATCAATCAAGCGATGTGGTGGTGAAGTAAGTGCTGTCGCCTCACAGCAAGAAGGTCGCTGGTTCGAGCCTCGGCTGGGTGAGTTGACATTTCTGTGTGGAGTTTGCATGTTCTCCCCGTGTTGGTGTGGGTTTCCTCCGGGTGCTCCGGTTTACCCAACAAGTCAAAAGACATGTGGTATAGGTGAATTGGGTAAGCTAAAAATGGTTCATAGTGCATGTATGTGTGTGAATGAGTGTGTATGGGTGTTTCCCAGTGATGGGTTGCAGCTGGAAGGGCATCCACTGCGTAAAACATGTGCTGGATAAGTTGGCGGTTCAATCCGCTGTGGCGACCCCAGATTAACAAAGGGACTAACCCGAAAAGAAAATGAATGATGAATGAATGAATGAATGAATGAATGAATGAATGAAAAATTAAATTAATGAATGAAAAAACTGAATGAACAAATAAATTAATAAAGAAATAAATTAATGAAAAAAATTAACAAATGAATGAATGAATGAACGAGTGAATAAATAAGAGAAACAAAAGAAAGTAATAATAAAACAAAACAAAAGTATATGCTTAAATAACCTGCAAAGATTTGTTCCCCTAAAACTGCATTTACAAAATAAAACAGCCTCTTATCTAAGGCCTAAAGACATGATTAAAGCATCCCTGAAAGAAGAGCAGCAGTAAATATTAGCATAATCCCATATCATATCATCTTTAACACCATATCAGCTTCATCGGCTGTCTTCATGGAAACTGACAAAAGCAGAGAACATCAGTCCTACAATCCTGGGAAACTGTCATTGCACACTCGCTGATAATGCAGACATACGGATGCGCTCATGCCAAACCTTTCCTGACAGTCTCGTTCTTTCCACTCGACTCCTGAGAAACTCTGGGCTTGTAGATTCACGATAAAACTGAGCTCATTTTATGATCCTTCCTGAATCTATGATGACTGGTGAAATCCAAACACAAGCCTCCACACGGGAAACACAATCAAATCCTGTAAATCCATCAGCGATTCATGATTCATCGATGACATCAGGAACACCGGAAAACATTTATATACTGTGTGTACAGATGAAGTCCTCCTGTAAATTCCCAAATGATGTTGAACAGATTCAGGAATTTTTCACAGTATTTCCTCTAATATTTGTTCTTCTGGAGAAAGTCTTATTTGATTCATTTCAGCTAGAATAAAAGCAGTTTTTAATTGTTTTAAAGCCATTGTAAGGTCAATATTATTAGCCCTTTAAGCAATATTAGTTTTGGATTGTCTCCAGAACAAACCACTGTTATACAATGACTTGCCTAATTACCCTAACTTTACCCTAATTAACCTAGTTAAGCCTTTAAATACTAGTATCTTGAAGAATTTCTAGTCTAATATTATGTGCTGTCATCATGGCAAAGAGAAAAATATAAAAATGAATGAATGAATGAATGCATGAATGAATGAAAAAAATTCGGATTGAATAAATGAAAAATGGGTGACGCAGTGGTAGTGTCGCCTCACAGCAAGAAGGTCGCTGGTTCGAGTCTAGGCTCGGTAAGTTGGTGTTTCTGTGTGGAGTTTGTGGGTTTTCTCTGGGTGCTCCGGTTTCCCCCACAGTCCAAACACATGCGCTATAGGTGAATTGGGTAAGCTAAATTGTCTGTAGAGTACAGTATGAGTGTGAGTGAGTGTGTATGGATGTTTCCCAGAGATGGGTTGCAGCTGGAAGGCCATCCGCTGCGTAAAACATATGCTGGATAAGTTGGCAGTTCATTCCGCTGTGGCGACCCCAGATTAATAAAGGGACTAAGCCGAAAGGAAAATGAATGAATTGATAAATGAGTGAATGAACAAACAAATTAACGAATGAATAAATGAAAGAATCAATTAAATATAAAATAATGAATGAACAAATAAGATAAATTAATAAATGAACAATGAAATGCATGAACAAATGAATGAAAAAATAGATAAATGAAAAAAATGAATTAATTGATGAATGAATTAATGAACAAATAAATTAATGAATAAACAAATTAATATAAATGAATGAATGAAAAATGAATAAATGCATGAGTAAATGAATAAAAATTATTCAATAAAACAATTTAATAAATGAATGATCAAATAAAATGCATAAAAAATTATGAAAAAAATGAATGAATGAAAAAATTAGTGAATGAACAAATGAATGAATGAATGAAATAGTAAATAAATAATTAAATGAATGAACAAATAAAATAAATTAATTAATAAACTAAAGAAAAAAAAAACGAATGAATAAACAAATGCATGAATAAAAGAATGGATGAAAATAAAATGAATGAATGAATTAATGAACAAACCATTATATACAGTGACTTGCCTAATTACCCTAACTTTAACTTAATTAACCTAATTAGGCCTTTAAACATCACTTTAAGCTGTATAGAAGTGTCTTGAAGAATATCTAGTCTAATATTATTTACTGTCATCATGGCAAAGATAAAATAAATCAGTTATTAGAGATGAGTTATTAAAACTATTATGATTAGAAACGTGCTGAAAAAAAAATCAACAGAAATTTCTCTGTTAAACAGAAATTTGGGGAAAAATTAAACAGGGGGGCTAATAATTCTGACTTCAACTGTACATAAGATTAGTAAGCACCAACGACAAAAATGGAACTAGTTTAATAAAAAACCGAAGATCACAGAGCAGAAAAGTTCATATGTTAGGGAAAAATATTACATTAAAAATGTTAATAAACAGGAAAAATCAAGATAAACATATAAAAATATTACATTAGGTTAAAAAATGAATTAAAAAGCATTTTCTTACTATTTCTAAAGGCATTGAGTGACCAAATTCTTATTTTGATGGATGCAACTGTTTTGCTTAAAAGCACCAACAATTCATTCATTCATTCATTTTCCATCTGCTTAGTCCATTGTTCATCAGGGGTCACCACAGTGGAATGAACCGCCAACCATTCCAGCATATGTTTTACACAGCGGATGCCCTTCTAGCTGCAACCACATTACTGGGAAACATCTATACACACTCATTCACACACACACACACACACACACACACACACACACACACACACACACACACACACCCATACACTACGGCCAACTTAGTTAATCAATTCCCCTATAGCGCATGTGTTTGGACTGTGGGGGAAACCGGAGCACCTGGAGGAAACCCACACCAACACGGGGAGAACATGCAAACTCCACACATAAATACCAACTGACCAGGCCGGGACTCCAACCAGCGACCTTCTTGCTGTGAGGTGATCATGCTAACCACTGAGCCACCGTGTCGCCAAGTACCAACAATACATTGCCTATATTCACTAAGAAAGGGAGTTAAAACAGCGTGTCTCATTTCTGCTGAGCCCTGTATATGAAGCAGGTCCGTGTTGAAATCTTCTGGTGTGTGTTTGGTTTAGTAAGTGTGAGTTTTCATTTCCTTCCTGTAACAGTGTTTAGTAATAAGTCTTTAGTAATAACGTTCTGATGAAGACACTCCTGATGAGACTCATCTGAGGACAAACACACAACACCTCTCACTTTCAGAAATCTCTCATAGTGTCTCCATTCACCTACTTAAGCCTGGTTTATAGTTCTGCGTTGAGTGATTGTTGTGACCCGCGGCGCCTGCCTGTAGCTGTGCATTTATACTTCTGCGCACTGTTTGTGTTGCTCTGCAATAACACTTCTGAAACACAATTCAATTCCCCTTTATTTGTATAGCGCTTATACAATGTAGATTGTGTCAAAGCAGCTTCACATAAAAGGTCACAGTAAATAGGAACAGTGTAGTTCAGTTTGTAGTGTTTAAGTTCAGTTCAGTTCAGCTCAGTTCAGTGTGGTTTAATAATCACTACTGAGAGTCCAAACACTGAAGAGTAAATCCAACGATGCGCAGCTCTACAGATCCTGAACCATGCAAGCCAGTGGCGACAGCGGAGAGGGGAAAAAAACTTCACTAAATGGCGGAATTGAAGAAAAAAAACCTTGAGAGAAACCAGGCTCAGTTGGGCACGACCATTTTAATTTCTCCGCTGGCCAAACGTCTTGTGCAGAGCTGCAGTCTCAGCTGCGGAGGCTGGAAGCTGGCCTCAGCGAAGACTCGTCTGTCTCTGGAGCGTCACAGGAATCAGTCTCATGTTCTCCACTCCTCCATGACCACCACAGTAGCTGCTCAGGATACGGCCTGGTCCAGGATTATGGAAACCTTGGGATCATCTCGTCGTTGGTCTTGGATCGAATCAGTGACTCTGCATAGTCTGAGGGCCTCGGGAAGAGTATCCCCAGGTGGAAATGGAGAACTAGCTGGCAGTAGGTGTTTATGTTCCTCTGCGTCGAGGTTATTTGCTGGTGTTTTGTTTTTTCTGAACGCTACCTTAATATACAAGTGGCTAAAACTCGCTTATTCAGAGGCGGGAAGCAGCAGACATGCAACAACTTTAATCATAAGGTGAACACAAAACATCTGGAGCTCCTTTACAGACTCCACAAACACTCCATCGGGTTTGCGGCTCTCAGCACCGCCCACGCTCATCACCTGTACCAAGCCGACCAATCACAGAGCTTGAGCTGTGTAGTTGCGATGTTACATTTTTTGAGAGGTGCACGTCAGCGTCTGCCACAGAGTGGGCTATGCGACCAGCAACGGCTGCATCGGAGCTCACATGTACACTCGATGCAGAATTATAAATCAGCCTTCATTAAGAAGAGGCAAAAGGTGTAAAGCATTAACCCTTTAGATCGGCCTGTGCTTAACAGTTTCTGTCTTTAATATGGAGTTCAGTGGAGTAAAACAGCAGATTATAGTGTGTGTGCAGAAATATACTCACTGTGTTTACTGTGTACTGAGAACTGAGGAGCTTATTCTGATTTTCTCTGACATATCAAGGTAAGCACACAAAGGTCTCTCTTACACACACACACTGCATATACAGTTGAATCCAGAAGTTAACATACACACTAAAGAAAGGAGCATAACCATTTAAAGAAATGTCTGCTGGTAAATCATACTAAACGTTTACTATTGTAGGTCCGTTAAGATTAGCTAAATCATTTACATTTGCTAAATGCCAGAATAATGAGAGAATTTTTTTATGAATTTCTACACAATAAAAGTTTACCCACATTTCCTTGGTACTTTTAGCTTTGCTTTTAAACTGTATAACTTTGGTCAGATGTTTTGGGTCTCCTTCCACAAGCTTCTCACAATAGTTTGCAGGAATTTTGGCCCATTCCTCCTGACAGAATGGGTGTAACTGAGTCAGATTTGTAGGTTGTCTTGCTCACACAAGCACTTTCAACTCCGCCCACAAATTCTCTATAGGATTGAGGTCAGGGCTTTGTGATGGCCACTCCAAAGCATTCCCTCTGTTGTCCTTAAAGCACATTTTCACTAATTTGGCACATGGTCGCCCACTGAAGCTAAGCAGGGCTGCGCCCGGTCAGTATCTGGATGGAAGATGGAACATGCGAAAGCTAGGTTGCTGCCGGAAGGGGTGTTAGTGAGGCCAGCAGGGGGCACCCAACCTGCGGTCTGTGTGGGTCCTAATGCCCCAGTATAGTGACGGGGACTCTATACTGCTCAGTGAGCGCCGTCTTTTGGATGAGACGTTAAACCCAGGTCCTGACTCTCTGTGGTCAACTCTGTGATGTCTTTCATAAAGAGTAGGGGTTTGACCCCGTCATCCTAGCCAAATCTGCCCACTGGCCTCTGTCAATCATGGCCTCATAATCATCCCCATATGATAATTGGCTTCATCACGCTGTCTCCTCTACACCAATCAGCTGATGTGTGGTGTGCGGTCTGGCGCAAAAATGGCTGCTGTCGCGTCATCCAGGTGGATGCTGCACACTGGTGGTGGATGAGGAGATCCCCCCCTATGTGTAAAGCGCTTTGAGTGCCCAGAAAAGCGCTATATAAATGTAAGGAATTATTATTATTATTATTATTATTGACACCTTACAGATGTTGATATACCTTTAGCGTTGCACACACTTTGTAACATTTTATTTATTGAGTTGAGTGTTTCTTTAACACTGATGTTTATTTTATTATAAAGAGATCAGATATTTTGTTTAAATCTTTCTGACTATTAAAACTATTTGCCTTAGTAGTGTTGGTAAATGAAAATAAAGTGGTTTAAAAAAAAATAATATACCTAAATGTATTGTTAAAAATATTCAATAATTGATCAATAATAAATGATATCGTGCTAATTTTTTATACTACAAGCGAACCGTGCCTGAGCCCAACTGAACCACGCTCTGGAACACCACTTCCAACAGGACGAGGGCCGCCCAACCCAACCGCGACTGGGCCTGATTCAGAGCACTCACACTTGTCAAACAAACCGGGAAATGGGGGTAAATGGGGATTGTTTGAGCATGGTTTGGATAGCCTAGTGTAAGTAACACCCTGAAGAGCTGAATCAGACTCCCTGGAACAGAATACTCGGGAAACGACACAATGGATCTTCAGATGAGCTTTAGTTTCTCATACGCTGGAGGACAGATGAAGAAATTTACGACGCACCTGCAATAAAGCTGCTTTGTTATGAATTTAAAGCCACTGAAAGCCAATAAAAAACAAGGTGCAGTAGATCAGCTCTCCGTCATCACTGTCAGTTCTGCAGACAACGCCTGGAAAAGCTTCTTTACTGATTCTGTGAATCTTATTTTTCCAAAATAAAATAAACCCTTTCTTTCTTACATATGATACGAGTTACTTGATCTGCAAAATAAATAAATAAATAAATAAATAAATAAATAAATGACTCCATCATTAACTTCATTAAATTGGCTGCCATAAGATCAAGGATCATTTAAAAGATTCTAATATTTGTTTTTAAAGCCTGGGATAATGGTGCTAAACAAACAAACAAACAAACAAACAAACAAACAAACAAACAAACAAACTTTCAAACACACGAACACAAACAAACACGCAAACAAAATACCACTTTAATTTGAACAAACACACACACACACACACACACACACACACACACACACACACACACACACACACACACACACACACACACACACACACACACAAACACAAACAAACAAAATACCACTTTAATTTGAACAAACACACACACACACACACACACACAAACGAACAAACACAAACAAACAAAATACCACTTTAATTTGAACAAACACACACACACACACACACACACACACACACAAACGAACAAACAAAATACCACTTTAATTTGAACAAACAAACAAACACACACACACACACACACACACGCACACACACACACACACACACACACACACACACACACAAACAAAATACCACTTTAATTTGAACAAACACACACACACACACACAAACGAACAAACACAAACAAACAAAATACCACTTTAATTTAAACAAACACACACACACACACACACACACACACACACACAAACGAACAAACAAAATACCACTTTAATTTGAACAAACAAACAAACACACACACACACACACACACACGCACACACACACACACACACACACACACACACAAACAAAATACCACTTTAATTTGAACAAACACACACACACACACACACACACAAACGAACAAACACAAACAAACAAAATACCACTTTAATTTAAACAAACACACACACACACACACAAATGAACAAAATACATATTTAAAATTGAAGAAACAAACAAACACACAGACACACACAGATACTCACACACACACAAGAGCTACGGCCACTCACTTCCGCTGTGTATTATTTTCTAATAATTCTGATGGCTTCTCCCAGCAGGATAACGCACCATGTCATAAACCATGTCATGAATCATCTCAGACTGGTTTCTTGAACATGACAATGAGTTCACTGTACTCAAACGGCCTCCACAGTCACCAGAGCTCAATCCAATAGAGCACCTTTGGGATGTGGTGGAACGGGAGATTGGCATCATGGATGTGCAGCGGACAAATCTGCAGCAACTGCGTGATGCTATCATGTCAATATGGAGCAAAATCTCTGAGGAATATTTCCAGTAGCTTGTTGAATCTATGACATGGAGGATTAAGGCAGTTCTGAAGGCTAAAGAGGTCCAACCTATTACTAGTGAGGTGTACCTAATAAAGTGGCCAGTGAGTGTAAATACATCAGTAAAACAAACATGTTGCTCTGAATCTTTTGCACAGTACTGTATATTATGAGAGTTTACGCTTAAGACAAAAAAAATCCATCACCAGCAGTTTTTTTCCACAAAAATGTAATTAATTTCTCATTGTAATTCTAATGTAATTAATTTCTCATTGTAATTCTAATGTCATTAATTTCTCATTGTAATTCTAATGTAATTAATTTCTCAGGATTGTTTCTTCGTTACTTCTGCTTAAAGGTTTCTGCTAAATGCATAGATGTGAATGTAATGATTAAATGAACATTGCTTCAGGCACTGACAGGAAAAACACACACACACACACCTGACAATCTTCATCTGAAGCGCGGCGTCCTCAAACACATCTCTCTTTATGTGGAAATAAATGACGTACGGATGACAAACACTGAACAACACCTGCTCAGACCGGCTCAATCATGACTCAGTCTGATCTACAGGAATCTACAGTCGGCACTGATGGAGGATCAAGCAGAAAACTGAGGTAAAACACTGTCAATCTTTGAGGTAAAGCACTGTAAACTCCAATACAACACACTGCAAATCCCAACGGCAGATTTAGCCTCAATATAGCAGCAAATATTACACAGCAGAAGAAGAAATAATTCAACCCTAAAGTAAACAATCCACACGTTCTCTTCCTTTCTCTCAATCCCTTCTTTCTTTGTCTCTCTGCATACAATGACGTATAGCTGTTTCACTGTACTTCAGGACGCATTAACGCCGCTCTGTAGGTCTATTAAAGACATTCAGAAATATTCCTAGCCAATCTAATAAATGCTGGAGATGTACTCGTTACATACGCTATAAAGTATAATTATGGAAACTGTTCGACATAACTGAAATAATACTGATCTCACCACATTTGTTATTGAAATAACACCACAGGTAGTTTGTAGATCTGTGTAAAAGGCCTGCCACCACAGCTGGAAAATATAAGAGGAAACACTGAGGCACATGTATTGCTTTTCTTATTGTTCTCTCTTCTTTCCTTCTTTCTCTCAATCAATCTTTTCTTTCTTTTTATATTTTCTTCTTTCTCTCAATATTTCTTTTCATCTTGCCCTCATTCTTTCTTTCCTTCTTTCTTTAATTTTCTCATTCTTTCTTTCTTTCCTTCTTTCTTTAATTTTCTCATTCTTTCTTTCTTTTCCTTCTTTCTATCAGTCTTCTTGTCCATTTTTCATCTTTCTTTCTCTCTTTGTTTTCTTATTTCCATCTTTCATTCTCTCTTTCCATCTGTCTTTAATCTTTGTATTTTTTTTCTTGTTGTTCTCTTTCTCTTTTCCTTCCTCTTTTCTTCTTTTTTCCCTTCTTCCGTCTCTAAATTAGTTTTAAAAAGAAAACAGGAAAATTGTGTGCACATAAAGAAATAACGAAACCTTTTTGTAAAAGAAAATCATCACTCTTTCATTCTCTCTCTATCCTCCCGTTTATTTTTATTTCTTCCCTTTCTTTCTTTCTTACTTTCTTTCTTTCTTTCTTTTCATCCTTTCTTACTTTCTTTCTTTCTTTTCATCCTTTCTTACTTTCTTTCTTTTCATCCTTTCTTACTTTTTCCACACTTTCTTCCACATGTATTTCTTTTCTTATTGTTCTCTCTTTTTTCCTTCTATCAATCCTTTCTTTTCTGCTTTCTCTCATTCAATTCTTTTTTCTTTTTATCTTTTCTTCTATCTCTCAATCTTTCTTGCCCTCATTTTTTTCTTCTTTCATTTTCTCAATCAATCCTTTCTTTCTTTCTTACTTTCAATCCTTTCTTTTTTCTTTATTCTTTCTTTCACTCAGTCTTCTTGTCCTTTTTCTCAATTATTCCTTCCTTTCTTTCTTTCCCTCTTTTCATCTTTATTTCTTTCCATTTTACAATCTTTTCTTCATTCCATCTTTCATTTCATCTTTCCCTTTCTTTTCTCTCTTTCCATCTGTCTTTAATCTTTGTGTTTTTTTCTTGTTGTTCTCTTTCTCTTTTCCTTCCTTTTCTTCTTTTCTTTCCCTCGCTTTTCGCTTCTTCCTTCACTAAATTAGTTTAAAAAAGAAAACTGGAAAATTGTGTGCACATAAAGAAATAACGAAACCTTTTTGTAAACAAATCATTCTTGCTCTTTCATTCTTTCTTTCCTTCCTCGCCATTATTTTTCTTTCTTTCTTTCTTTCTTTCTTTCTTTCTTTCTTTCTTTCTTTTTCTTTTTTTCTTTCTTTCCTTCTCTTTCATTCTTTCCTTTGCTTTCCTTTTCTTTCTTTCTTCTTTTTCTTTCTTTCTTTCTTCCTTTTTCTTTCTTTCGTTCTTTCTTTCTTTCTCTCTTTCTTTCTTCCTTTCTTTCTTTTTCTTTCTTGCTTTCTTTTTCTTTCTTTCTTTCTTTTTCTTTCTTTCCTTCCTTCTTTTTCTTTCTTTCTTCCTTTTTCTTTCTTTCTTTTCTTTTTTCTTTTTTTCTTTCTTTCCTTCTCTTTCCTTCTTTTTCTATCTTTCTTTCTTTCCTTCTCTTTCTTTCTTTCCTTTGCTTTCCTTCTCTTTCTTTCTTTCTTTTTCTTTTTTTCTTTCTTTCCTTCTTTTTCTTTCTTTCTTCCTTTTTCTTTCTTTCGTTCTTTCTTTCCTTCTCTTTCTTTCTTTCCTTTTCTTTCTCTCTTTCTTTCTTTCTTTTTCTTTCTTGCTTTCTTTCTTTTTCTTTCTTTCCTTCCTTGTTTTTCTTTCTTTCTTCCTTCCTTTCTTTTTCTTTCTTTCTTCCTTTTTCTTTCTTTCTTTTCTTCTTTTTCTTTCTTTCTTTCCTTCTTTCTTTCTTCCTTTTTCTTTCTTTCTTTCTTTCTTTTCTTCTTTTTCTTTCTTTTCTTCTTTTTCTTTCTTTCTTTCTTTCTTTCTTTCTTTCTTTCTTCCTTTTTCTTTCTTTCTTTCTTCCTTTTTCTTTCTTTCTTTTCTTCTTTTTCTTTCTTTCTTTCCTTCTTTCTTTCTTCCTTTTTCTTTCTTTCTTTCTTTTCTTCTTTTTCTTTCTTTTCTTCTTTTTCTTTCTTCCTTTTTCTTTCTTTCTTTCTTTTCTTCTTTTTCTTTCTTTCTTTCTTTCTTTTTCTTTTTTCCTTCTTTTTCTTTCTTTCCTTCTCTTTCTTTCTTTCTTTCTTTCTTTCTTTCTTTCTTTCTTTTTCTATCTTCTTTCCTTCTTTTTCTTTCTTTCTTTCCTTCTTTTTCTATCTTTCTTTCTTTCTTTCTTTCTTTCTTTTTCTTTCTTTCTTTCTTTCTTTCTTTTTCTATCTTTCTTTCTTTCTTTCTTTCTTTCTTTCTTTCTTTCTTTCTTTCTTTCTTTCTTTCTTTCTTTCTTTCTTTCTTTGTTATAAAATTAAACCCCCCCAAAAAATAAGCAACACGGTACCGAGCAAACTCGACAGACTGATGATTTCAGCCCAATCCCTTATCAGTGAACAAGTGCACACAGCCTAAACCAGACTTAAAAACCTGCATTAACCCACATACCTTCATGTCTGCTGTGAGAGTCCAGCAGAAACACAAACAATGATTAACTCAGTCAAGGTGAGTGTAGTATTTGACAACACCACACACACACACACACACACACAGAAACTCATTACTGATCTGCTCACGGTAACCTGCGCTCTCTGTCTGCATTTGCAGCTACTTCTGGGAACTGAACGTCTGTGCAGGAATTACTGGAATTCCAGGCATATTCGAGAGACGGTTGATTTTCATAGTCTGAATTCCTCAATCCTTAAAAATACAGACTGTACGAGATGTAAGAAAACACACACACACACACACACACACACACACACACACACACACACACACACACACACACACACACACACACACACACACACACACACACACACACTTCCATTTACACTAGCAGCTATTAAAATATAAATAAACATTTAATTATGTAATTCAGTTCAAAAGTAGAGACAACATAGTGGCTCTGTGGTGTCACCTTACAGCAAGAAGGTCGCTGGTTCGAGTCCCGGCTGGGTCAGTTGGCATTTTTGTGTGGAGTTTGCATGTTCTCCCCGTGTTGGTGTGGGTTTCCTCCGGGTGCTCCGGTTTCCCCCACAGTCCAAACACATGCGCTATAGGGGAACTGATTAATTAAATTGGCCGTAGTGTATGAGTGTGTGTGCGAATGAGAGTGTATGGGTGTTTCCCAGTACTAGGTTGCAGCTGGAAGGATTTCCGCTGTGTAAAACATCTGCTGGAATAGTTGGTGGATCATTTCGCTGTGGCGACCCCTTATGAATAAAGCGACTACGCCAAAGGAAAATGAATGACTGCTTATTTACTGATACTGTTACAGTGTATGTGTCTATCTGTCGACAGGTAGATGGATAGATGGATGGATAAATACACATATGAACACTAAAATTAAATGCTTCTTAATTGGATGAAAGATAAAATATGATGGTAATTTTCATGATAACCAGATTAGTGCATTAAATGATGCTAAAATAAGCACAATTAATTTTAAAACATCCATGTATACTGACATTAAAAAACAAAAAACTATTAAAAATAAATCATGTGACATTAAAAGCTGGAGTAATGCAACAAATTCAGTTTTAGATCACAAGAATAAAATATATTTTACTATATCCCCACACATAAAACAGCTTTAATAATGAACTTTAATAATATAGCACTATTTTATATTAATAATTGATTTAAAAAAGCAAAAATGGCTTCAAAAATAGACTTTGTGACGATCCTAAACATTTAAACATTAGTATACAACTTATTTTAACAACACAACGCAATTAAAGCAATTACAATATTAAACTTTAATATAATATAAACTTAAATAAAATATTAAAAATATTTAGTGCATTAAATGTTGCTAAAATTCACTATAATTTAAAATAAATAAAACAAAAACTACTAAAAGTAAAAACATTTTTGATCAATATAACTGCAATGCGATGCTAAGCTTAATTAAATATTATAGAAACTTAAATATGATATTAAATATTTTAAAATTAGATTAGTGCATTAAATCATGCTAAAATCCCTACAATTAAATAATAACTAAATACAAAATACTAGAAAAAGATTATGGTAATGCTAAAGAAGTGAAAATTCAGTCCCGCATCAAAATAATAATATATATTTTACTGTACTCACACACAAAAACAGCTCATCTAAATTGATTTTATTATTTATTAAATAATTGATTATAAAAAAGCAGAAATGGCTTTAAAAATAAACACTGTGAGCAATCCCAAACATTTAAACATCAGCATATAATGCTTTGAACAATATAACTGTAATGTAATTACAATAATGAACTTAAATATTAGAAACAAATATAATATTAAATATTTTTAATCATCAGATTAGTCCATTATCAGTTGATAAATCACTACAATAAATAAATAACTCAATAAATAAATTAATTAATAAATAAACTAAATATCAAACATTATGTTAACGCTGGAGTAATGATGTGAAAATTCAGTCCTGCACTGAAAAAAGGTGTTGCATGCAAAACTGTTGTAAACTATTTATTTGTGTTGAATTTAAACAAAAAAACTAAATTTAACAATGTTCAACTTAATTTGTTTGTTTAAATTCAACACAAATAAATTGTTTACAACCACTTAACGTAAAAAATTGAGTAAATCCAAGGAATCATCTTTGAATAATTTTTTTCGGTGTGCATCACAATAATAAATGATATTTTACTATATCCCCACACAGAAAACAACTTTAATAATGAACTTTAATAATATAGCACTATTTTATATTAATAATTGATTCAAAAAAGCAAAAATGGCTTCAAAAATAGACTTTGTGACGATCCCAAACATTTAAACATTAGTATGCAGTTTATTTTAACAACACAACGCAATTAAAACAATTACAATACTAAACTTTAATATAATATAAACTTAAATAAAACATTAAACATTAAAAATAAGGAATCGTGAAATTAGATTTAGCTGAAATCACTATAATTAAAAAATAAATAAATATAAAAATACTAAAAGTAAAAACATTTTTGATCAATAACTTTAATGCAATATTAAGCTTAATTAAATATTATACAAACTTAAATATAATATTCAATATTTTAAAATTAGATTAGTGCATTAAATCATGCTAAAATCACTACAATTAAATAATAACTAAATACAAAATACTAGAAAAAAAATATGATAATGCTAAAGTAATGATGGTGAAAATTCAGCCCTGCATCACAATAATAATATATATTTTACTGTATAAAACAACAAAAAATTTGATAAAATAAAACAGCAGCAAATAAAATAAAATAAAACAAAAAAATAAAACAAAATAAAACAACAAAAATAAAATAAAATAAAACAACAAAAATAAAATAAAATAAAACAAAAAAAATAAAACAAAATAAAACAACAAAAATAAAACAAAATAAAACAACAAAAATAAAATAAAATAAAACAACAAAAATAAAATAAAATAAAACAACAAAAATAAAATAAAATAAAACAACAAAAATAAAATAAAATAAAACAAAAAAAATAAAATAAAATAAAACAAAAAAAATAAAACAAAATAAAACAACAAAAATAAAATAAAATAAAACAACAAAAATAAAATAAAATAAAACAACAAAAATAAAATAAAATAAAATAAAACAACAAAAATAAAATAAAATAAAACAAAAAATAAAATAAAATAAAACAACAAAAATAAAATAAAATAAAATAAAACAACAAAAATAAAATAAAATAAAATAAAACAAAAAAATAAAATAAAATAAAACAACAAAAATAAAATAAAATAAAAAATAAAATAAAACAACAAAAATAAAATAAAACAAAAAATAAAATAAAATAAAACAACAAAAATAAAATAAAATAAACAACAAATACAAAACTAAATAAAACAACAAAAATTCAATAAAATATATAATATATAATATATAATATAAATATAATATAATATAAAATATATAATATAAATAAAATATTAAATATTAAATATTTTAAAATTAGATTAGTGCATTAAATCATGCTAAAATCACTACAATTAAATAAGAACTAAATACAAAATACTAGAAAAAGATTATGGTAATGCTAAAGAAGTGAAAATTCAGTCCCGCATCAAAATAATAATATATATTTTACTGTATACTCACACAGAAAACAGCTATTATATCACTATTTTACATTATTACAATCAAACAAAAAAGCAGAAGAGGCTTCAAAAAACAAACAATCGGACAAATCCCACACACTCAAACATGTATAGTAATCATCATTTTCTGAGCGATCAGCGGCACAGTGAAGTAATGATCTCTCTGATTGATTAATGATCTCTGTGGAACAAAACATGATGTTTTCCTCCAGGAAGTTACAATCAGACACTAAATGCAAATGTCAGACTTTCTCCATCACATCATTAGTAAAACCACCATCCAAACACACACACACACACACACACACACACACACACACACACACACACACACGTCTGACGTAAAGCAGAGATCTGATCAACATCATAGTTTCACTCATGCAAATGACAGAACAACAGTCTAACAGTTACACAACATGCGGCTCTAAAACTGAGCAATATCAAGCTGTGCATCAAAGCTTCAATGGAATTAAACACACAGTAAAGATCCATCTACAGCTCACATATAACGTGTAACTAATGTTAAAATAACAGTAAAAATTAACTAATTAAATGTTTTTAATTGTGACTTGAGATTTAATATAAATAATATTTACATTCGATCATTCAATTTCTTTTCAGCTTAGCACCTTTATTCATCAGGGGTCGCCACAGCGGAATGAACCGCCAACTTATCCCAACACTGGGAAACACCCATACACGCTTGCATTCACACTCATACACTACGGCCAATTTAGTTAATCAATTCCCCTATAGCACATGTGTTTGGATTGTGGGGAAAACCGGAGCACCCAGAGGAAACCCACACCAACACGGGGAGAACATGCAAACTCCACACAGAAATGCCAACTGAATAAGCCGGAACTCGAACCAGCGACCTTCTTGCTGTGAGGCGATCCCAAGCTCAAACTATCCAAAAATGATCAATTAATATCAATAATATCAATGATCAAATAATAATAACTATAATTAATTATTCAAATTAAATTATGATAAATATAAAAAGAGTTTATGATAACGAAAACTTTTATAATATATTTTAAAACACAAGAACAAATTTAAAAACAATATATCATAAAATGAACTCTAAAAGATAATTAAAATAAAAATAAACCTTAATGTATTTAATGTATTAAAATAAGGTATTTTAAATATATATTTACACTAATTAGTTGATTTATTTATTATTTTATTGATAATATTTAATAAGTAAATCAATAAAAATAAACGAATGCATAACAAATTATTAACAAACAATTAAATTATTATTTTAGTGGAACAACCAAATTAAACAAAATAAACTAAATATTTCCTAAATGATGTTGAACAGATTCAGGAAATTTTCACAGTATGTCTGATAATATTTATTCTTCTGGAGAAAGTCTTATTTGTTTTATTTCGGCTAGAATAAAAGTAGTTTAAATTTTTTTAAAAGCATTTTAACCTAATTACCCTAGTGAAGCCTTTAAATGTCACTGTAAGCTGTATAGAAGTGTCTTGAAGAATATCTAGTCTAATATTATTTACTGTCATCATGACAAAGATAAAATAAATCATGAGTTATTAAAACTATTATGATTAGAAATGACTGACTTCAACTTTATTTATACATGTGTGTGTGTGTGTGTGTGTGTGTGTGTGTGTGTGTGTGTGTGTGTGTGTGTGTGTACGCACGCGCGAGTGTGTGTACATGTATTAAAATAAAACAATAATACAAAATAATACAAACAGAAATATTTAAAAAAATAAAATAATATAAGACTAAATAAAACAAAAAAGCAAAAT
>NC_079451.1:51301928-51304428 GCF_903798145.1 Danio aesculapii | reverse complement strand
GCACGCACGCGCACGCACACGCACACGCACACGCACACGCACACGCACACACACACACACACACACACACACACACACACACACACACACACACACACCCTCTCATTATTCAGAGACCGAAATATCTAAATCCACCCTTTCAGGCCCTTAAACGCAACCAAACAAACATCTTCATAGAGCTATAGAGCTGTCAGAGAGATTTTACCATGGTACCACATCAGTAGCGCAAAGAAGACAACACAAAACACCCACAAACACTTAAACTCAAATATAAAATAACATTCATTTGCATGAATAAATAAATAAATAAAATAATGAATTATTAATTAATTATTAATGAAATATGATTTAATAAAAATACATTAAATTAAAATACTTTAACCTCAAACATAAAATAACACTCATTTGCATTAATAAATAAATTAATAAATTAATAAATAAATAAAATAATGAATTAATGAATTATGAATTTATTATGATTTCATAAATGCATTAAAATCCTTTAAACTTAAATATAAAATAACACTCAACTCAAACATAAAACAACACTCATTTGCATAAATAAATAAATAAATAATTAAAATAATGAATTATTAATCAATAATAAATTAAATATGATTTAATAATACAATAAAACACGTTAAACTTGAATATAAAATAACTCTTAACTCAAATAGAAAATAACACATTTGCATAAATAAATAAATAAATAAAATAATGAATTATTAATTAATTATAAATTAAATATGATTTAATAAATACAATAAAACACTTTAACCTCAAACATAAAATAACACTCATTTGCATTAATAAATAAATTAATGAATGAATTATTAATTAATTAAAAATGAAATATGATTTAATAAATACATTAAATTAAAATACTTTAAACTTAAATATAAAATAACACTTATTTGCATTATTAAATTAATTAATGAACAGATAATTAAATAAATCTATCTCAGGCAAATACATTTTTTTTAATTTAATGAATGCATTAAATTAAAACATTTTAAACTCAAACATAAAATAACATTCATTTGCAATAATAAATAAAATGTATTTGCGTGAGATAGATTTAATAAATGCGTTAAATTAAAACCTTTTAAACTCAAATGTAAAATAACATTAATTTGCATTCATAAATAAATAAATAAAATGTATTTGCCTGATATAGATTTAATAAATGCATTAAATTAAAACTTTTTAAACTCATAACACTCATTTGCAATAATAAATAAATAAAATAGTTAATTTGCCTAAGATTGATTTTGATAAATGCAGTAAATTAAAATACTTTAAACTTACACATAAAATAGCATTAATTTGCCATAACACATAAATAAATAAAACAAATTGCCTAAGATTTAAGATTGAAATTCATTCAATTATATTAATAATTAAACAAATTTAAAGTAATTATCCATAATAATTTTAAAGTCCTATTTTTACATATATTACAGCTAAACAAATAATTAAATGCATAATGCTTAAGTGAAGAGAACAGAACTAATGTCTGACTATATTAATAAATAAATAAATAATTAAATAAATGAATAAAAATCTACATAAAATTCTATTTTATTCAATAAAATTATTAAAAGGTTTAAAAAAAATTATAAAATAAAACAAAACAAAAAACACAACACAACAAAAATTTTAATTAAGTTAAAATTCAATTAAAAAATAAATTAAATGTTAAATTAAATGTAATTCAATTTAATTAAAATTAAATACAATTAAATTAAGGGCATCCGCTGCATAAAACATATGCTGAATAAGTTGGCGGTTCAATCCGATGTGGCAATCCCAGATTAATAAAGGGACTAAGCTGAAAAGAAAATGAATTAATTAAATCAAAAATCAAATCAAATAAAATAAAATTAAATTAAAATTAAATTAAAAATTTTATTAAATTAAAATCAATTAAAATCAAATTAGATCAATTAAATTAAAATAAAATAAAGTAAAATAAAAATTTAATTAAAAATTTAATTAAATTAAAATCAATTAAATTAAAATCAACTAAAATCAAATTAGATCAAATAAAATAAAATAAATTTAAATTAATTAAAATAAAATAAATAAAATAAATTTAAATTAATTAAAATAAAATTAATTAAAATAAAATAAATAAAATAAAATAAAATAAAAATTAAAAATTTAATTAAATTAAAATCAATTAAATTAAAATCAATTAAAATCAAATTAGATCAAATAAAATTCAATTAAATTAAATTAATTTAAATTAATTAAAATTAAATAAAATAAAATAAATTTAAATAAATTAAAATAAATAAAATTAAATAAATTTAAATTAATTAAAATTAATAAAATTAATTAAAATTAATTAAATTAATTTAAATAAAATAAAATTAATTTTAATAAAATTAAATTAATTTAAATAAAATAAAATAAAATAAAATAAAATAAAATAAAATAAAATAAAATAAACTAAAATAAAATAAAATTAAAGCTCTTTGCGATTGACAAGCAGGGT